>NC_062969.1:34089533-34200751 GCF_023119035.1 Salvia hispanica | reverse complement strand
ATTACATCTTCAATTGTCGACAACTTTGATTCCAATTGCAACAAATTTTATGCAGTTTCAGCATTTTAGGTTCCACAATTTTGAGTTCCATAACCTGATCGAAGATGATTATGCCTCTTTGAGCTCTATAATTTTCATCTGATTTCAAATTGCAGATGACATGGCAACTGATTCAATTATCATTTTGGATTTGGATGTTTTTCCAGTAGCTGAGCAATTACAAGTTGTTGACGTTTAATTTTCTCTGTTTTCAACAATTATTGGTTGATTTTGTTAGGTTCTATCTTTCTTTGATTAGAACTTGTTCAGTTGAGTATGTTCCGATTTGTGTTGAAATTACATGTTATTTGCTATGAATTGAGTTTGTTTTATTTATAAACCTACTGATTATTGTTAAAATTTATTTTGATTCGCTTTCGATTAAGTTCTTATGGCCATAATTTGTTTTTTACCAGATTGCTGCATTATGAGGTACATGTTGCAGTCCACCATATGGTCTATTGCAGGATCGCAAAGCAGTTCTGCAAGCTGATTGGTGTCCATGAAGGAGAAAGACCATGAAGTTGATGACCAAACCATTGCGTTGGTGTGGAAATTGCGGATAAATGTGTCCTCGTGACTCTATAAATTTGGCACACAAAAGGAATAAGAGAGCACTTAGTTCGTTTTGAAGTACTTGAAGATTGTAATCATATTTGTTTTTACCTTCTCAGATTGCAATTTAAAGTAATGAATATTGCATTGTTACCACATAGTGTTTGCAGTTGACATATTACTTTATTGAATTTGTTCATGATAGAGTTCATTGAAACAATTGCATATTTGTTCTCACAGGATTGCTTACTATTGCTTTGTGGTGTGTAGTCTTCAGTGAATTACATTATTACTTGCACAATACAATACAACTGACTGATAATTTTATATGATTGGTCCGAGATTGCATTCTCATTAATTGGTTATTGCTTCCTAATGAGTTCAATTTTGCAAGCGTCGTAATTGCAGCGCAATGTTTCACATATTGCAGTACAAAACATAAAATATTGATGTTTATTCCCTCATTCATCTTAAGCATGCAAAAATTATAGAATTTATAGGTCATCAAACAAGTACGCAACAAAGAACATTCAAATTACGTCACCATCATTGGCTGCACCAAAATAAAACCGTCTTGTTTTAAGTACGAGTAGTCATCAAATCAAAACATCAGTCATCATCTATACAAAAAACCAATACAGAAACCAAACTTTATATTTGAAGACAGCAAAAGTTCAATAATCGATCACAGTTTGTGGTAGTATTTGAACATCTTCTCAACATCTATTGCCTATCGGTCTTTTCTTTTTCCGCCCCTCAAAGTGCTTTGACGTAATAATTATGAGAGTAATTTCCAAGATTGTTGTTGTTGTACAACATTGTTGTATAATATTCGCTACAAAGTAGCTGGAATGACTTGGATTTCTTGTTTGTTAGATCGCATTTCTATTCGCTGACCTTCATGCCAATATATGTCTCCATATGATGCGAAATGCAAATTCTGTAACACAAAACTGCAAGATTTAGTTTAGTAGAATGTATTGCACAAGGTAGACACTTGAATAAACTTGTAATGTTATGTAGTTCATTTTGAAGTTGAGTAGGGCACCGAAGCCAATTTCTATAATACTGCAATATTTGGTAATAAACAATACTGCAATGTTGTAAATGAAGTACTGCAATATATAACCAGCAATAATGCAATATCCGTATCACATATATAAATAGCTCAACTCAGTATAGTATAGGCGTGCAACTAAACAAATTTGTAACAACACTATTTATGAAACTAGAATTCCAAGATGCACATCACAATACATATGAATGCAAGATATGGTACAATGATGCACTATACAATATTTGGTGATAAACAATACTGCAATATTATAAATGATGCGCTGCAATATATAATCAACAAAACTGCAATATCAGTATCACATATATAACCAGCACAACTCAGTATGGTTTAGGCGTGCAACTATACAAATTCGTAAAAGATGAAATATATTAAACTAGAATTCCAAGATACACATCACAATACACATGAATGCAAGATAGGGTACAATGATGCACTGTTATCTTTGGTGATAAACAATACTGCAATATTGTAAATGATGCACTGCAATATATAACTAGCAAAACTGCAATATCAGTATCACATATATAACCAGCACAACTCAGTACAGTTTGGGCTTGCAACTATACAAATTCGTAAAAGATGAAATATATGAAACTGGAATTCCAAGATACACATCACAATACACATGAATGCAAGATAGGGTATAATGATGCACTGCAATATTTGGTGATAAACAATATTACAATATTATAAATGATGCACTGCAATATATAAACAACAAAACTGCAAACATTGAGAAAGTAAACAATTGAGTCATGAATCGAAATTGAGAAACCAAACATTCAAAGAATAAAAATTCTCAAAAAATATGCATGTTCAAAATTCATTACACATGATACCAACCACAAACATGGATTATATAATGCATTAGTATGCAATCGCTTAATGTAAGACTTGCGATTTTTCAAAACAAACATGAACGACACAAAATAGATTAACAAACCAACCAAAATGAACATAACATAAACAAACATCATCTAAATCAAAGTAATTAGCAGTCAGAAAAAACAGAAAAGAAGAAGAAGAATCAAGCACAAAATGCACAAAACATATAACCAGAAAAAAGCATAGAGCAAGCAACATAATTCATATTCATCAATGTTTAGTTATACTAAACAGATTACATAACCCGAATTCAACAATAGTTTGAAAAACAAGCAATTGAGTCATGAATCAGAATTGAGAAAGCATACATAATCAGAAACCAATCAAAATTAGAATTGAGAAGCAGAAACCCTCCAATGTTGTCGCTAAGCAGAGTAACTCAGAAAATTACCTAGGTGTAGTCGGAGAAACAAGCAGCTAAAGTCAGTTCACAATCGCCAACAAAATTCTTTCGTTTCACCAAGCAAATCCCTTCTAATCGTCGGTAAAATTCCTTGGTTACATCTGGGGTTTCATAACTGAGCTTCATCCACAAATCATCCATAATCAACCAAAAAACGACCAAATCATCCACAAATCAACCAAATCATCCACAAATCATCTTAATCAACCAAAAAAAGATCTCACATGGCTTGGTTACACTGATCTAGGGTTTCATAATTGAGCTTCATCTAGGTTTCCAAAAAATCAGCCAAAATGTCGGAAAAACCTCAGATCCAAACAATGGAATCTCTCAATAAAAAACAAATCAACATTAAACAAGACATAGATTGAAGGAATATTACTTAAATCTCTCAACATCAAGTAAACATAAACAAAAATCGATAAACAAACGACTAATCTGCATAAACAAACCAGCAATATTCTCGGAAACGTATTCCGATCAACATACCTTGTCGACGGTGGACTATTTTCGGCGATTACTGGTTGAGCGCTGTAGAGGCTGGAAATTCCTGAAATCGCCGCTGGAAATCACCTATTCACGGTTTAGAGGCAGAGGCGGCGAGGTTTTGGTCGAGATTTTCAGAAGCAGCGGCGATTTTCTGAAGCAGCGGTGAAAGAGAGAATGAGAGAAAATAGAGGAAGGGTCGCACGATTTTGTTAGGACTATCCCTAATCTGATTCCTTTTTAAAATTTATGAAATGACTATAATACCCCCGACTGCAATTTCTAATACCTTAGGCAGCAATATGTATTCTGTTTGTGAGATTAAATATCAGCCCTAGGATTTCCAGATCCAAGGGCTGATATTGGTGGTATGATGTCATTATATCTATGGTGTCACCATAGTGTTCCCTTATATATATATATATATATATATAGAGTCCTATTA
The DNA here is from genome assembly GCF_023119035.1 of Salvia hispanica. Taxonomy (NCBI): domain Eukaryota; kingdom Viridiplantae; phylum Streptophyta; class Magnoliopsida; order Lamiales; family Lamiaceae; genus Salvia; species Salvia hispanica. The sequence continues at coordinate 34,196,860 of NC_062969.1, read as the reverse complement.
TCCACAAATCCACTCTTAAAGACCGAACCACCGAACCCTACCAAATTAGGGCTTTTAGATCAAGTTTTTTATGGATAAGATACAAAAATTTATAAATTATTTTCGTCTTCATCACGAGCCTATTTTAATTCATCCGAAGGTAAATAAGTCATACTAACATGTTACGAAGATTTAACTTCATTCCAGAATATATTACTTCATTCTAGTAGGTTTTTACTTCATTCTAGTAGGTGTTTACTTCATTCCAGTAGGTTTTTACTTCATTCCAGTACGTAAATGTGGTTTCACCGTCGGGTGCCGTTCTTTCTCTCTACAATATCTATCACCAACGCCATGACGCTAATATGGTTTAATAAACACATGGAATAATGTAATAAATTATTGGAATGAAGTATGTGTAGAAGTATTTGAAGTACAGAATGAAGTAATAAACCTATATAATGAAGTAAAATGGGTTTGTAATGAAGCCGAAAAAATTTTCACAGCAGCACATCTCATCAAAAAAACTAGATCTAATGGCCCAGATTTGGTCTCTAGTTCGGTCTTGAAAATTGGTTCGACATTGATCACAACTCTATATATATATATATATATATATACCTATAGAGTCCCATTATCCACAAATCCACTCTTAAAGCCCGAACCACCGAACCCTACCAAATTAGGGCTTTTAGATCTAGTTTTTTATGGATAAGATACATAAATTTATAAATTATTTTCGCCTTCATCACGAGCCTATTTTAATTCATTCGAAGGTAAATAAGTCATACTAACATGTTACAAAGATTTAACTTCGTTCCAGAATATACTACTTTATTCTAGTAGGTTTTTACTTCATTCCAGTACGTAAATGTGGTTTTGCCGTCGTGTGCCATTCTTTCTCTCTACAATATCTATCACCACCGCCATGACGCTAATATGGTTTAATAAACATATGGAATAATGAAATAAATTATTGGAATGAAGTATGTGTAGAAGCATTTGAAGTCCTACTGGAATGAAGTAAAAATCTTATCCAATGAAGTAATAACGTTTCTGAATGAAGTAATAAGCTCACTTGAATAAATTGCCTTTTTAAATGTTAATCAAGCAAAAACCCACGTCAATGATCTGAATGAAGCATATGTTGAATCATTTCAAAACCTACTAGAAGCAAGTAAAAACATGTTGTAGTTTTAAGGTATTACGTACAGAATGAAGTAATAAACCTATATCATGAAGTAAAATGAGCTTGTAATGAAGCCGAAAAATTTTTCATAGCAGCACATCTCATCAAAAAAATTAGATCTAATGGCCCAGATTTGGTCTCTAGTTCGTTCTTTTAAATTGGTTCGACATTGATCACAACTCTATACCTATATATATATATATATATATATATATATATATATATATAGTCTCATTATCCACAAATCTACTCTTAAAGACCGAACCACCGAACCCTACCAAATTAGAGCTTTTAGATCTAGTTTTTTATGGATAAGATACATAAATTTATAAATTATTTTCGCCTTCATCACAAGCCTATTTTAATTCATCCGAAGGTAAATAAGTCATACTAACATGTTACGAAGATTTAACTTCGTTCCAGAATATATTACTTCATTCTAGTAGGTTTTTACTTCATTCCAGTAGGTTTTTACTTCATTCCAGTACGTAAATGTGGTTTCGTCGCGTGCCGTTCTTTCTCTCTACAATATATATCACCACCGCCATGGCGCTAATATTGGTTTAATAACCACATGGAATAATGTAATAAATTTTTCATAGCAGCACATCTCATCAAAAAAATTAGATCTAATGGCCAAGATTTGGTCTCTAGTTCGTTCTTTTAAATTGGTTCGACATTGATCACAACTCTATACCTATATATATATATATATAGTCTCATTATCCACAAATCTACTCTTAAAGACCGAACCACCGAACCCTACCAAATTAGGGCTTTTAGATCTAGTTTTTTATGGATAAGATACAGAAATTTATAAATTATTTTCGCCTTCATCACAAGCCTATTTTAATTCATCCGAAGGTAAATATGTCATACTAACATGTTACGAAGATTTAACTTCGTTCCAGAATATATTACTTCATTCTAGTAGGTTTTTACTTCATTCCAGTAGGTTTTTACTTCATTCCAGTACGTAAATGTGGTTTCGTCGCGTGCCGTTCTTTCTCTCTACAATATATATCACCACCGCCATGGCGCTAATATTGATTTAATAACCACATGGAATAATGTAATAAATTATAGGAATGAAGTATGTGTAGAAGCATTTGAAGTCCTACTGGAATGAAGTAAAAATCTTATCCAATGAAGTAATAACGTTTCTGAATGAAGTAATAAACTCACTTGAATAAATTGCATTTTTAAATGTTAATCAAGCAAAAACCCACGTCAATGAATTTGAATGAAACATATGTTGAATCATTTCAAAACCTACTGGAAGCAAGTAAAAACATGTTGTAGTTTCAAGGTATTAGGTATAGAATGAAGTAATAAACCTATATAATGAAATAAAATGGGCTAGTAATGAAGCAGAAAAAATTTTCACAGCAGCACATCTCATCAAAAAAACTAGATCTAATGGCCCAGATTTGGTCTCTAGTTCGGTCTTTAAAATTGGTTCGACATTGATCACAACTCTCTCTCTCTCTCTATATATATATATAGGGTCTTGTTAGGTTGAGATTTATCAACCTAATTGAGAATTGAGATGCAATCTCAGCCACTGATCCAGAATATTTGTGAAATATCAACAGCATGTAGTTTATGTCAACAGAGGGGCATAATTGTGATTTTATTAATTTTATTTATTTTTTTAATGTTTTAAAATTTTTTATTATTTTTTTAATTTTTTAATTTTTTTTTAAAATTTTTTAATTTTATTTTTATTTATTTTTATTTTTTTTCGATTTTTTTTTATTTTTTATTTTAAATTTTTTTTTTCAACTACAAATACATTTCATGTCAACTACACATCAAATGTCAACAACTTTATTCAATAAATACTATTTGACATGAATTGTACATGTAGTTGACATTATATTGTGTAGTTAACATGAATTGTATATGTAGTTGACATGGATTGTACACATAGTTGACATTATATGTGTGTGGTTGACATGGATTGTACACATAGTTGACATTATATGTGTGTAGTTGACATGAATTGTGTGTATGGTTGACATGGATTGTACACATAGTTAACATTATATGTGTGTAGTTGACATGAATTGTATATGTAGTTGAAAAATAAAAATAAAAAAATAAAAAAAAATTAAAAAAAAAAAAAAAAAATTTTAAAAAAAAAATAAAACAAGATTTGAAAAAAAATTAAAAAAATTAAAAAAAAATATTTATTGAATAAAATTTACTATGATATTACCATTCTGCCATTTCATAATTAATTAATCTAAAGATATTTTCCATGTGGAAAAATCTGGACCACTCATTTAATAAAAATGAGTGGCTGATATTGCATCTCATTTCTCAATTAACATAAAAAATCTCAATTGATCACAATCCTATATATATATAGGGTCCTATTAGGTTGAGATTGAGAATTGAGAATTGAGATGCAATCTCAGCCACTCATCCATAATATTTATGAAATGTCAACAACATGTAGTTTATGTCAATAAGGGGGTATTATTGTCATTTCAGTTCTAAATGTTTAAATTATATTCAAAACCCCTCTAAAACTCTCGAACGTTTCTCTCCCAAGTTTCTCTCCGAAACAATTCTGCAAATCTTCAAAAATCACTTATACAATTATGCAAATCTTCAAAAATCAATCAAACATTGTTATTCATCTCCTAATCCTAGATCTACGAAGTCAATTTCCTACATCAATAATTTCCAAAAATGAGGATCGAAGAACTAAATGTAAGCGAATCGGATGGAGCTGAAGCGCCGATTGTTGCCGGAAAAAGGCATCCAAATCGGCGATCGTTGAAGCGACTTCTACAGGTTAAGAAATTTATTCAAATTTTAAGTATATTGCTTCGATTTTAGTGTGTTAAAACACATCTGGATTTGTTTTCTTATGAATTCGATTTCTGCTGATTTTTTTTTGTTGATTAGCTATGGTAAAACCGGAAGAGATGGAATTGAATATTGCTGCTGGTAAAAAAGGAAGAGAACAAACATCTCCTTCAAGTTAAGGATTTGTTTAAATTTTTAAGATTATTAACATTTTATACAATAGCTATTGACATGATATTGTATACTGTTGACATATGTAAGTGGCATCTTTCTGCCAACTGTTTGATGAAAGTTCTTAATGAAGTTGGCTACTGAAAGTTTGTCAAAGTGTTTTTATTTTTTTATTTTTATGATTTTGATATCAATTAATTTCGTCCCGCTGTAAAAACATGTTTCTCAGTATGAAATATCGGAATAATGTTTTTGATGCATGACTAAATTTAACAAATTTACTAAGTTCATTTGATATTCAACAGTAGTAAATGAATTATAGTTGAGGTCATGAACTGCTAGTAATCATGGAGAGTAAAAACTACCAATCAGACCACTATGCCACCTAGGGCGACGAGCAGACGTTGCTCCAGTGCCTGCATTAGGAGCTTTACAATCTCAAGTTTCTAATCGTTGATAGCCTTCCTTTTTGGTTCTTTCCCTAGTTTTTCGTTTGTAATTTGGAGTGTGTCCAACTGATCAGGAAGAGATTCCCGACCCAGCTGAGTCATTGGTACGACAACCGGGACCTGGCTTCAAACAAGTTTCCTCAACCCATTTCTACTGATTAGTATAATGGAGGTAAGGGTCGAATCCCACGAGGATGGACACGTTTTGACAACTGCGGTGACTTTCCTGGGTGTTTTGGTTAGCTACCACGCTTGGGTTGAGATTTTACCTAGACAAGAAATAAAGGTGGCACTCTACTGACTAGTAGGCGTGAAAATAACAGGCATGTGGTGGTGTTCGTGACAGTAGGGGACAAGGCGTCTCGAGACATATGGAAAGTAGACAGTTACTAAAAGAGACAAATTAGACAACAAGGTGTATCTGGTGGCTGGGGGCTCTCTGACAGGTCTGGATAGTACAACTGAAAAGTAGGGAACAAAAACAAAAGTAACTTAAAAGTAAAAGAGGTCCAACTAAAGTTGATTTTGACGTTTTCTTCTTCACCAAGTATTGACAAAAATCATATGAACACAAACACCATGACTAACTTCATATTCATAAATTCAAACTCAAGATCCATCGATTAAAATGCTCAAACTTAAATTAAACGGTGAAACTGCAACTTTACTTCTACTGACTGACATGCAAGGTGGTAATCACGGCGTAGAAAAGAAACTCATGCACAGAAATTTGACTAAACGTAACTGCAACTTCAAATCAACAACTCCAGAAAAGAAAGCACTCAGAAATTAAAAGCAATAACTAGATCTAACTTTCCTAGGCAGAATGAAGCAAACTCAAACCAAAGCGACATGCGAAATAGAAACTTCATAACGTAAATGTTGGAAAATAACAAAGTACTTCAAAAGAGCAACATCGATGAGTGTTTGCAACAAACCAACGATAAAAACAAGTAAATATTAAACTAGGAAGCAAGGTAACGATTGTTTTGCCACTCCGGGCGATGATACTACTATACTACTGCGATAACTGGCTGGAACGGCGGACTGATGACTTCTCCGGCAGACTCTTGGACGTCAAGTGACCATGGCTGTGGCGAGGAACGAGAGATTGGATAATGCTGAAGGAACTGATCTTCTAGAGAGAATTCTAAGTAAGTGTGGTAGCTAGACTCAAGGGCGAACTCCTTTCTCTCTCTCTCCAAGTGGCTTCTTTTATAGGGAGGCTTGCCCTTGCTTTTAGGGTAGACTTCCTTCAAGTTTTAACTTTTATGCCCTTGTTAATGATCATCCCAACTATCCTTCTCCATCTCGAGCCTTTCTCTCCGGCATGCATCCTGGTCAATATTGCACCCTTCTAGCGCCTTTTTCACTTGAGTCACCTGAATCGTCTCCTACTGACTTGGATCCTTTAATCCTGCACACTTGAGCAACTGTTTTGCAGATAATGCATGCATTTCACGACATACTCGACCAGTAACCAAGGCTTAGAATACGACTTATCAAACTGCTCACACTTACCACATGCTTGTCCTCAAGCGTGAAGACAATCAAAAAGAAATAAGTCGAATACGAGCCTGGTTACTCCCCCTGACCGACTCTACCTAACTAGACTCAAGACTCTGACGCAAAGGAAAAGAAAACAAACAACGACACAAACACATAAAACATATAGTTAACTTAAACACATCGAACATGCTATATTTTCAACCACCCTTCCCCTCGAGATCAGGTGCAATCCGGCCTTAGGCAACCTTGAACTTCCGCCTCTCCCCTTTTCTTCCCCAGTCAGTATATCTGCTTGTCAGGATCACCCAATCCTAGGCCAAACACTGGGTTCACTCAGTCACTCATTCCTCACAGGGGATGTTAGGACTGTTTTCTCTCAATGCTAAACCACAGATGTTTCGGACTCAGATCTCACATGCAGCTCCTGAAGGTCTTTAAGGTTTGTAATGGGGCTAGTGGTTTGTAATGTTTGGGGTAGTTGTCCCTAAGGCTCTAGGGTTCAAAAACTAACTACTTATTTGATGAGGGAGAACTGTGTGCATTCGGGCTTCTGGCTAGGGCTTCTTCTTCGGCTGGACAATTTCTGATATTGGCTTCCAACTGGTCAGTAGCTTCTTTGTGGCTTCGCCACCCTTATTCCTTCTTCCTCATTTCTCTTTTTGTGGTCAAGTATCTGCGACCATTTTCTTCAATTTTCTTTTCTGTGGCTTTGCCACCCTTATTCCTTCTTCTATTTTTCTTTGGATCTGGAAATTTCAGATCGATTTTCTCCTTCTTTCTTTGCTTTTCTTTTCTTCAGCTGGTTCCTTTTGTATGTCCTCCTGGGCAGTTGCTTCCTTGCCTCATGCCTTGCACGCACACAGTTCTAGTGGCTGATGGGTTATTTCGGGGTATAAGTCAGGCTAGAAAATGGGGTTCTAAGGGTAAGTTTTTTTTTTTTTTTTTGGGGGGGGGGTTTCCTACTGCCTTCAGGGTTTGCTACACGTGGTCACCTTGCCCTAGACATCATGTGGTAGCCTCTCTTCTTTTTTCAGTATTTAGTGGAAAGTAGTTCCACTTTGGGGTTTCTAACTCACCTTTTAAGAGGACTTTCGTGTCTGACCTAAGGGATGAGTTTTTCCTTCATACTTGCATCATCTATACTGACTAGGGGTTACTGGAGGGGTGGTTTCTGTTTTCCGGCATGCCTTATCTCCCTCAATTCCCCTCACCGTCAGTTCGAGGCAGTTGAGTTTTAAGCCCATTCATAAAAAAAACATGACACATAATTCCTAGACCTAACAAACCCTAAAAAAAAAAACTAACATGCACTGACTCAAATAACACATATATACATGTCATACTGGCCATTTGCTCCCCCCTCTCACTTCACAAGTGTCTGCCCCAGATACGGGCTGTGAAGTGAAAATTGGGAATGGCTAGTATGACAGACACACATTTATAAGAAATACATATTATATCTCAAAACTTCTCACACTTAGACTATGCAATAGGCTAAGTGGGAGAGTTTCAAATATATACCTAGATTTATAAACAAAGCAGAGCAAAATATTTACCAACATGAAATATAAACATATAAACTCCTCACACTTAGATTACGCAGTAGGCTAAGTGTGAGGTAACATGCCCACGATAAAACACAAAGATAAACATACTAAAATACATTCACCAAAGGAGCAAACCCTTTACTTCTCACACTTAGACTATTGCATAGGCTAAATGTTACGAATGAGGTTTGCTCACAATTAAAACACATAATTCTAACTATTTAATAAAAGTATGAAAACATAAACAAAAGAGAAAAAAACTTAAAAATTAAAAAGAAAACTAACTGGTCAGTTGGGGGTGGTTCGATCAGATGTTCCTCCTGCTCCTTCTTGGTGCAGGGTTCTGTGTAGGTGGGTCCGTTGGTTCTTCTTCAGTAGGTTCGGGTTGGTTGTCATCATCCTCCTGTTGTCCATCGCCTTCTTTTTCCTCAGGTCCGGTGGGTTCTTCCTCCTGTCCTCCACGTCCGCTTGTTCCAGCTCCACTGCTTGCTTTCCCTCTTGCCAACTCCTTTAAGATGCTCTCCATTAGGGTTGTCAGCTTTGCCATCTCTGCCCGCGATTGTCTATTCTCCTCAGCCAGCTCAGTCACTGCCCTCTCCAGGTTTTCTTGCCTCAGCCTCTGCGCTTGGTCGATCTGGACAGCTTGCACCTCCTGGCCTTGTTGTGCCCTTCCTCCAGGGGCTTCTCCCATTTGGTAGAACTGGGGTACTCCTTCTCTGTAGTATACTAAGTTGGCGCGGACGAAGAAGGGTATATCAAATAGGCCAGGAGCGTCGACCATGTACATTGGAGACATGTCTTCGGCCTCTGTTGTGATGATGTTGTTGCGCACGAAGGCTCCTAGTATGTGGCAGAGCGACAAGTTTCTAGCTGGGTAGGTGGCTATCAGGTGGCATTGGTAGGCTGTCCAAAATCCCAAGTGCAGTTTTCTTCCATGCTTAGCGCACCATACCATGTACAATTCGGTCATGGACGTTCTTGCAGCGGAGTTGCTCTGCCCCAGTAGGTTATAGCCTAAGTAGAGTTGCACCAATCGCAGTATGGAATTGTTGAAGTGGGTGGATCTGGATTTAGTGGAGGCGAACTGGCCAGCATCGGGGTGGGTTAGCTCCTCCCAGGCTTCCTGGGGCTCAAATTCTATATGTCGCCTCGGTACCCCCCTCTCACGGCTTCTCCAGTCCGGTCCTATAGCCTCCTCCAGGCTACACATACCCAGTCGCACAGTCCACTCTATCAGACTCATGGACAGTTCTCCACCGAATATCCTAAAGGAAATTGACACCTCGTCTAGGTCCGTAGTGAGTTGGAACCTAAACGTGGTGATGAACTCCTTCGCTAATCACACAGATATTTCCGGGTCTCTATTCTCTAACAGCCATTCAAAACCCAATGCTTCCATACTGGCCAGGAAGGAATCACGAAAAGACAACACATCCAAAGAGGGTATGTGGAATACCTTTCCGCACTTGACTTGCTTGCTACTGTCGTCCTTGTCGTCAAATGCGTCTTGAAGCTTTTTGGTGTCGTAGTGCTTCATGTCCTCCATAAGCTCATCAGTGAGCGTTACCCTCCACCGCCGGTACACGATCCTCTCTACCGGAGGATGGACTAGTTCAAGGTGGTTGTCGGGGAGCTGCTGCTCATGATATTCTTCTCCTTCCAGAGAGATATCACTCTCCGAGTTAGACTCCTCGCTGGAAGTGTAGTCGCTGTCGCTTGATCTCCCTTTCTCTTCCGGCTCTCTGATCACTATGCTGGCATTGGCAGTGCGCTGTTTCTTCATGACTTGTTTCTTCTTGACAGGGGCCTTCCCCTTTCTCTTCCTTTCTTGAATGTACTTGGTGTCTTCGATTTCCATTGCCTCTATGTCTCCGTCGGCTTGTGTTGAAACGTCCTCCTGGGTGGTAGGCTTGGTCACCACGCGGGTACTAGTATCACTTCTTGCTGCCTCTTCCCGACCTACTGACTCGATGCGAGGTCCGGACCCTCAGCCACCTTGTCAGTATTCTCCTCCTGGTCAGTCGGCCTTGCTGATACTGTCCTTGTTGCCATTTGGGTGTCCTCCTGGCTAGCTTTCGAGGGCTCCTCCCCAGGTTTTGTAGGAGTAGTCTTCTCGTCTTCACTCGAAACCTCCACTGCATCTGCTGCTGTGTTTGCTCCTGCCTTGTTGGACTTCCACTTTCCTAAGCATCTCTGTGACACTCTTTGGGGTTTCTGCCTTTCTACCTTGGGGTCGTTTTTCAACACTAGCCTCCTCTTTACTGGTTCCGGTTTAGTTACTACTGAGGCTTCCTCTTGATGTGTTTCTGGCTCTTGCTTCTCCTCTTCAAGTTGTTCGGCCTTTTCTGGTTGTACGTCTGTCTTCTCCTCCACTGATTGGCGGACTACCCCTTCCGACCTTTCTGCTTCCTTTGTTGCTTCCCCCTTCCCTACTGCCTGGGATGCGAGGTCCAGTACCTCAGCCACCCCTTCAGGGTTTACCACGATCCTATCCCCCTTGCCCAAAACCGCTTGGAATTTATCTTCCGTCATTAACCCTTGCCTCCTGGCCATTGCGTTCAGATCTATCTCCTCCCTCTCTGCTTCATCGATTTTGGCCTCAGTGGCCATTATCTCCTCTGCTTCCTCTTTTTCGCTCGCGCTTGCTCTCTCCCCACTCTCCTTTTCTTCTGTTTCTCCCCAGTTGGGATCTTGATAGGCGGAAAGAGGGCTGACGTCGAGCGGCTCTGTTTGTTGGTGTATGGGAGAAGGGTGGGAGGGTTCTGATTGTGCAGTTACTGTTGTGGAAATCTGTTCGGATGTCGGAATTGAGGTTCTTGGGGTGGTGGTGGGTGGGTTTTCTGTGGTTGCAGTTGGGGTAGGGTTTGATGTCGCCGGCATTCCTCCGGTTAGGCTAAATCCGGCTAGGGTTGTTGTCCAGTCTCTGTTGGGGTCTTGTTGCCTTAGAAACGCCGCCAGTGCGTCTAAAGGAACCATCGCCGGAATTTGTGTCGTCGGCGGTGGCTGTGATCGTTGTGGGCTTGGCGGCTGCGACTCGGCTGTTGCTTGGACTTCTGACGGGGCTTCGCCGGTGGTAGATGCTGGGTTGTTTGTTGCCTTTCTCTTTGCCATGACTGTACCGGTGGTGGTTCGCGGTGGTTTCTGTAGTGGGTGGTGGTTTTCGGAGTGGGGTGGTGGTTGTGGGTGAGAGAATGCAGGTAAGGGTTTGTAAAGTGAAGGGGAGTAGGCGGTTTGGTGTTTTATAGAGGGGTGGGTAGTTGAGGGTTTTGACCGGTTGTAGGCGGTCGCCCGGTTGAGACGCTTCGTGTGGAAGGCGGTTGCGCTTTCTGGCAGCTGATTGGACGTTGCCTGTCACGTCCTTGCTCCACGCGCCTCCCAGCCTCTGCACTCGCCTGCAAAGCTGCAACACCCCAAAATTTCAAACTTTACTCATCCCCCCTCTTCCAATTAGCTAGAAATAGTAGTAAAGCAAATAAATGGCTCTTTAATACAATTCAGAGTTTCACCCAAGTGGTATCCTCGTGGTCAGTACGAACTCCGAATTAATATTTAAGATCCGAAAAATCTTTTTGTTGTTTTTCCTTCTTAACTTAAGTTAAATTACTAAATATCTACAATATTTACATCATTACTAAGGGTATTTGAAGTTTTACCCGGTCAGTAAGTACAAATCATATGACATCAACCAGGTGGAACTCCAAATCCCTTTCCTACTGGTCATTTAGACGCTATTAAAGTGTAGTGGAATTTCTTCCACTACACACACCTCTTCATTTTCCCTATATATTTTCAATCTATGTCCATTAACGACAAAAGGTTCGGAGTTAGGGATACTCCCTGAAATCTCGACCGCTCCATTAGCACGTAATGCAGTGATAATGTAAGGTCCTGCCCATTTGGACTTGAGCTTCCCAGGCATTAGCTTCAATCTTGACTGGAAGAGTAGTACTTTCTGACCAACTTGGAGATCCTTGGTTCTCAGATTTTTGTCGTGCCACATCTTTGTTTTCTCCTTGTACCACATGGCTGAGTCGAACGACTCCAATCTGAGTTCTTCCAGCTCCTGTAGTTGTAGCTTCCTTTCCTCTTCACAGGCCTTAGCATCCACATTAACCTGTTGTACTGCCCAGTATGCTCGGTGTTCAATTCCTACTGGCAAGTGACACATCTTCCCAAAGACGATGCGATAGGGGGACATCCCGATAGGAGTTTTGTAGGCTGTGCGATATGCCCACAGAGCATCTTCCAACCTTGTGCTCCAATCTTTTCTGGAGGGGTTGACTGTCTTCTCTAAAATGCTCTTTATTTCCCTGTTTGAGATCTCTGCTTGCCCGTTGGCTTGAGGGTGGTAAGGACTGGATAGGCGGTGATGAACTCCGTACTTCTTCATCAATGCTTCGACCGTTCGGTTGCAGAAGTGAGTGCCTTGATCGGAGATGATTGCCCTTGGTATTCCAAATCGGCTGAATATATGACTCTTGAGGAACTTGGTGACTTCCTTAGATTCACAAGTGCTTGTGGCTTTGGCTTCTATCCATTTTGATACGTAGTCAACTGCCACCAGGATGTAGGAGTTCCCATAAGATGAGGGAAAAGGACCCATGAAGTCCATACCCCAGATATCGAACACCTCACAAACTATTACTGGAACTTGCGGCATTTCATCCCTCGCGGAGATCCCACCGGTCAGTTGGCAACGGTCACAGCCCTTGCAGAACTCGTATGCATCTCTATTCAGGGGATGCACTTTTTATTTGCACTATAAATACCTGCAAGTATACAGAGTAGGTATAGTATAGCAAAAGGTTAGTACCGGGTATCGAACACGGGGAAGATGTACACAAAGTGTCTATCTTCTACTAGAACTCAATTACTATCTGGAGAAGCAAGAATTATTGGAAACTTTTTGAAAACAGTAAATATTAAAAACAGTAAACAACTAAAAACAAGCAAATCACGGAGAGAAAAGTATAGAGATAAGGGGAATTCCAGGGATGTGCTTTCGCTTTTATGGTTATACAAATTCCAAACTACAATACCCTAGCACAGTTAATACTTTGAAAGGACGAGTCACCTAGCTTATGCTCATGCGATACAAACGTTGATTACTAACATTAGGGTTGTCAATCCTAACACGTAACTCCAAAAAGCTCCTAAGACCCTTGAAAAGTCCTCACTCTCAATTAACAGTGCCGTTTTAAAGGAAGCTAACTGTAGTGTCTACTAAGTGGATCTAACTCGCTAGAACTCTGTCACAGTTATGAAGCAAGTTGTATTGAATCATACATAATTGTGTCACTCAATTATGAAGCATCATGATTAACTTAGGGAAGAAACAAAGTAAAAACAAAACGGATATTAAATAGAAAACGGAATTGTATAACCAAAGTTGCTACTAACACATCCCTAGAATCCTATGAGTTTAGTTACACATGACTGAATAAACTAAAAACATAGATTGAAGGGAAAGCAATTTGAACATAAAACTAAAGCAAATAAAACCCGTAGGTTGAATCCTTGTCGTTCTTGATGTTCTTGAAATCCTTCTTCAACTCCTTGCACAATTGAAGTACTCTAGCTTTTGATCTCTATGAATGTGTTCTTGTTGTGTGTCGGAAAAAAAACTCTCTTTTGATGAAGCTTGAGGTCCTATTTATAGGGGAAGATTATTCCTCATCATAGAAGGAAAAGATCTTCAAAATTTGGTAAATCTTGGAGCAAATCTAGGGCTGGTCGGATTCGCCGCCTTTCTCCGGCGGGCCGCCGCACCTTGGCCGGCGGTCGCCGCGTTGGAGTCCAGAGACTCTGACCCTTCGGTGGCGGACCGCCACATGTCCTCCGGCGGTCGCCGGGCGAGACTCTTCTCCTAGCGTAAATTTCCGAGGCGGGCCGCCACATAGCTCTGACCGCCGGGCGCCGGCGGTCGCCGTACAACTTCGCGGCGGTCGCCGGTCGCCGTCTGACTCCAGATTTCCAGACTATGCGTTTTTACTCCCCTTTTCGGCTCAAATATGCACATTTCTCACAAAACACGTCAAAATACCAAAATGTATAGAATATGCAAATAATGGACATGTAGAGTGATTTTGATAACAAAAACGGACCAAATAATGGCCTTAAAACAGTGCAAAATCCGAGCGTATCAACTCCCCCAAACTTACATTTTTGTTTGTCCTCGAACAAAACACTAAAGACACAAGAATAGACGCACGGAATGCACAAGGACTAGACGTCATAATTGCCTCAAAAGATGAAAGAATAGATTAAGCATGGATTAACACAATCAAATCAAGCAAGGCTTAATAGTGCACTTTCATTACTAACTCGTGGAACACCTTGAATTCAAGCACTCACATGTGGCAAACTTCCAAAGATGGGAAGTGTTCTTTCTCTCACTCTCAAAGTGTATAAAGGTAAAGTGTAAATCACTCAAATCATGCATCATGCAAAGTTTACCATAGGCTTGCTCAAAGTCTAATCCCTCCTCTACTCAATGTGATTAAGCATCAAAAGTCCGAAAGGTCTTTCTTTTCGGTTGTAACGTAGGCTCTTTGGTAGGTGAGGAATATTTGGCTAAAAAGTGACTCAAATATAAAAATATCCCAAGTAGAGTTAAGATGACTCCACTTTTCTAAAACTTAAGGCACTTCTAACACTTTATTTTTCTCCTTCAATTTACTTTCAATCCTTTGATTTTATTTTCTTTTCACAACCTTTCACACATTTTTTTTTTTTTTTTTTTTTTTTTTTTTTTTTTTTTTTTTTTTTTACATCCTTTCTCTTTTTTTCTAAGATCAAGCACATATTTGGAATTTTTCTCAATTTCACAACTTGTACTTTCTTAATATTAAGCACACTACTTTTTATACTTTCCTCCTTATCTCTCCAATTCCTTTACAAAAGAAGATAACAAAAACTATACTAACCCAAGGAATTGTTCCCCCATTTATTTTGGCTTCCAAAGAAAAGGCTTAAAGGCTCAAAATTGGCTCCAAAGGAAAAATTTGAGAGGGTCGAAAATTTTGGATATAAAAGTAGCTAAGAAAAGACGGCCTAACATCCTCCTAAATCAACTTAAACACTATGTAAACTTAGGCAGACTAGGAGCAAGTTCTAGAAACATATACATGCATACAGATAAATCACACAAGAAAGAATTTAAGGCTCAAATCTCACAAGGTAGAAGCACGATTCAAGGCGAACAAGCAATTCACTAATTATGCACCTTTTCACCCAACCATCATATCAAAACGTTAAGCCACACTTAAACATAGATGGAATATAATATCATTGGCAACTCGGTCTAATGTGTCCCTAAGCATGCGTGTTTCTAAGTTCTTCATGTTATGTTCATGACATGGATTCAAGAAAACATTTTTAGAACACAAAAATCTCCTACGGGTTTTTGGAAAATTAAAGCAAAAACAAACAAAAAGAAAACCCTAAACTCACGGTCCACCACTTCATCCCCCCAAACTTATTTACAACAAAGTGTAAAATAAGTTTGTAGAGTCGGTAGGGACGTGAGTATACTACTGAAAACAAAAACGTACCCTGAAAAATTTCGCGTAGAGGTTGAGCGGGGCGAAATTTCGAAGAATTTCGAAAAATCGCGCTGGAAAATTGTGCCCAGGTGGCGGTCCGCCGCAGCTGTTCGGCGGTCGCCGCACGTCAAAGATGATTTCCAGCGTTCAGGTGGCGGACCGCCGCAGAAATAAATAAATCGTCTCAAAAACATCCAAAAACATGGTACAAATGCTCATTTAAAGTCATCGAGCTTGACTTCTTCAATCTTGAGGAGGTGGAGGGAAACGGGCGCTAAGATCCTCGAAAGCTCCAACGAGGTACGTGATATCACTCCTCATTGTCTCTCGTTCCTCTCTAGCTTCGGCGGCCATCATTCGGAGCTCTTCATATTGTTGACGCCGATGAGCGTCTTCCAAACGTTGTTGCTCCCAAAATTCTTGTTCCGCCGTGCGCCAATCGCCTTGAGCCGTCCACCCTTGGCGGTTGTAGGCATTCTCCGCTTGTTGCTCCGCCCATCGATTGTCCCAAGCGTTGGACATGTTTTGCATATAGGAGAAAATTTCTCCTAATTGGGCGGAGGTGTTGACTTGAAACTCCTCTTCCGGATTTGGCCTCCCGCGGCGGCGGTTCGCTCGTGTCCGGCGGCGATGTCCTTCCACTTCCTCTTCTTCTTCTTCCTCTTCTCGTCGTGGTTGGGATTGCGGTGGTGGCGGTGCTGCACTCCTTTGAGCTTGTGAATGCTCCGCGCCTTCTTCATAGTTATCAATGGCATCAAATGCGGAATCCTCATCGGGCTCAAATTGAGGAATGCGAGAGGGAATGTTCCTCTTTCTAAATTCCCCATTGACGGGGTTAGCCTCGATAGCTCTCCGGTGGGCGGGTGTGTCGAGCTTCCAATTTGCTTGGTTTGCCCAAACATCGACCTTGGTCAATTGCGGGAGTGGAACGGGAAAGTGATCCCCCGCTACTTGCATAAAATACCCTTGACCCCACTGATCGGTCTTCAAAAGCCCCACCGAAAATAGCACCTCATAAGTGATAAACTTTTCTCCACCATCCTCCGTCATACCGGCAAAAGAGACCCCCAAATGTTCGCCAATTGCCGTAATCAATCCCCCACAACAAATGACGCCCCCGTCTTTCTTCGTGATCCTATCCACATAGTAAGTAAAGAGGGTCCCATAATCGATTCCCTTCTTGTTGAGTAGGCACCACATCACGTTGAGCTCCGTTTGGGAGACACTTCCCCCATCGATACGAGCAAACATAAGCTGAGTCATAGCACGATGGAGGTACCTCAAGACGGGGTTGCGAATTGATGAAGACTTGGCATAGCCCGCTGCATGCTCTTGCTCATTTGTCATCGCCCCCCAAACCTCTGAAAATTCATATTCATTGTCCTCTTCGGGGTTGGGGTCGAAGCAATGGAAGATCCCACTAAGCTCTTCCATGGTGAGCGAGTGCCAACGGTTCCCTAGGCGGAAATCGATGCTAAGTGGAAAATTTTGGCGGCGATCCTTAGTGACCTTTAGCGAGCTGAGGAACTCGAGAGTATACTTTCGAAACGATGGCCACTTCCTTTGGAACATGTAGGCGAGGCCATTCCCATCACCCACGTCGCACAACTTCCAAAAATCCTCCATGATCCCCAAAGTTTGGAGAGGGAAATCGTGGGGATATCTAGAAGGTGCCGTTTCTCGGGCCGACACTTTCTTCCACATAGCCTTTTGCTCTTCCGTGGCAAGGCTAATGCCATAGTTCTTCGCATTCTCCGGTTTCCCTTTTGATCCCATTATCCTACAAAAGAAATTACACTCTTAAAAGAGCATCAACAAGTGGGAGATCAAAAGTTCCCCCAAACTTGCATTCAACCAAGTAAAAATGAAGAGATAAGAACTTATATGCAAGCTTGGGTACAATAGCATCCTAATTTTTAGCATAATAACATGTTAAGCAAAATCAACAAAATTAGGACACAACAAATCATCCCCCAACGTGAATTCATCCCCCATGCAGAGACGTATCAACCAAATATCCATAAAAACCAACAATCTCTACAACATCACAAATATTGCAATTCATGGAAGTAATAATAGCCTCACAATGCTATGAACATGATTGCAACTTTTAAACACTATAAACCAAGAGAGAATCATCATTCACAACTTAATAATCACCAATCAAGCAAATTTTAAACCATAGAATTCAAAAATTCATACACATAATCATCCCCCATCATGAATTAAGAGATTCTACCGAACAATTCACCCAAAATAAAGCACAATCCATGGAAGAAGTAAAGAAAAACCCAGAAATTGAGTTAGGATTCATACCTTTTTGTGGAGAGAATTTGTAGAAGAAGAGCTCTAGACTTTGAGAGAATTGAGAGAATGATAGTGTGGGTGTGTGAATTTGGTGATTTATATAGGTGGGGGTTGTGTGCAAGGAAGGAATTTGAGAAGGAATGTGAAAAGGAATGGAAAACATACCTTTTATGGTGGAAATCCCGTCTCTGGACTGCGTGTGGCGACCGCCGCGTCTCTCGTGGCGGGCCGCCACACGGGCCTTCGTAAACAGCAATCCTGGCGGGCCGCCGCGGCCCGTGCAGCGGTTACTCTGGCCCGCCCTAAGCCCGATCCTTCCTGCACATGTTAACACACGTGTGGCGACCGCCGTGCTTTAAGTGCGGCGACCGCCACCAAATTTATTTATTTATTTATTTATTTATTTTTTTTTTTTTTTTTTTTTTTAACAAAAAAAAAAACGAGAAAATAAAAAAAATAAAAGAAAATTGGGTTGCCTCCCAATAAGCGCTTTTGTTAAAGTCGTTAGCTCGACTTGAAGTGGCCCACTAGTTGGGCGGATCAATAACTCGAGTGTTGAAAATTGGCATAGGGAGCAATTTGGTCCCTAGCTTCTTCCACCACTTGTACTTCCCCTCTTTCGTTTTGATGACGTATATCTCGGGGTCCTCTTTGGGTGTTTTCTTTCTCTTCTGTTTCTTCTTCTGTGGAGCAGATGTAGAAGAATTAGCATCACCCTTTTTAGAAGAGTGTCTTACCTCTTTGATAATGTAGATAGTGGAGGTAGAAGGATCCTCCGCTTCAAAGGGATCTTTGGACTTGGTCAAGTCGGTAGCCATGACTGCTCTGCACTGTTGTTCCATTTTTGCCCGCTTTGCCTCCTCAAACTTTAGCATTTCGCTCTCGATCTTATAGGTGGATTGACCATGATTATCACTGATTGTGATCTCGCCACGACCTACATCAATCAAAGCTTTGCAAGTGGCAAGAAAATCTCTCCCTAAGATTAGAGGGACGTTCTTGTCTACTTTCATGTCGAGCACAATAAAGTCGGCAGGAAAAATAAAATCATCGACTTTAACTAAGACATCCTCAATCATACCTACAGTCTTGATGGACGAGTTATCGGCCAACCTGAGTGTTACATCTGAAGATTTGAGTGGCCCGATGTTGAGCTTTTCGTAGTACTTCAGTGGCATGAGATTGATGGACGATCCTAAGTCGCACAGTGCTTTGTCAACCTTCCCTTCTCCAATTCGGCACCTAATGATGAACTGGCCCGGATCTCTTTGCTTCACTGCCCGTTCCTTTTGGATGATCTCGCTGCAATGATGCGGTAGCTTAAGGTCGGCTTTAGTCGGCTTTTTCTTCCTCATTACCGCCTCCCTTAGTAGCTTTGCATACTTTGGTATCTCCTGCAACGATTCAACAAGTGGAATGTTAGTATGGACCTTGCAAAACATGTTAAGGAATTGCTTGAACTGCTCTTCAAGCTTGAACTTCCTCTTTGGCTGAAAAGGGAGTACAATCCCGTTGTGCCGCACAAGCTCCTGCTTAGTGGACGATTCTGCCTTCTCAGTGGCGGGCCGCTGCGGGGTGTGCGGCGGTCCGCCGGCGACTGGGCAGTCCTGCCTGGTTGGTGTCTCTGCCGTCTCAGTGGCGGGCCGCTGCGTGGTCTGCGGCGGTCCGCCGGCGACTGGGCAGTCCCCAGATTTCTGCTTTGCCACCCACTTCTTGTTAATATCATCCACTCTTGCTGCTGCCTTTGCTCTATCCTCATCTAACTTCTTCTGAATTTGCTCCATTTGAGTGGTAATATTGGTTACAGCTGCCGAGATTGTGTTCATTCCTTGCTCGAGGTTGTTTATCCTTGCTTCGACCACTCCGATCTTGGTGTCATTAATCTTCCTATCTTGCGTAATTACTTCCAAGATCTTCGTGATTCCTTGTTCATACTTGTCTTCCTTCTTCATCGGCTCAACCACTCCTCCTTTGCTAACATTAAATCCTGCAGGGGGTTGCAAGTAATTATTGTTAGAATAAGAAAGATTTGGGTGCGGACGGTTCCCATTATAATTATTGAAATTGCCGCCCCCCTGATTAGGGCGATAATTGTTATTGTAGTTTCTGGGACCGCCTCCTTGCACGTAGTTTATTTCTTCCACAGTTGATATGGCAGTTTCGGGTGCATTGACCGCCACTATGGAAGTTGCCGGAATTGGATCTTCCTTCCTCGAGATGTCCATTTGATCAATCCTGACTCTAAGTTCTGCTAACTCCTTAGCAAAAGAACTTTCTTCGGCCTCTTCTATGGCTGCTACTCTTCTCGTGGCATGCCTTTCCTTCGACCACCCCCGACTGTTGGTGGCGAACTCCTCGATCACCGCCATGGCATCCTCTCCTGTCTTTCTTAGAAATCCTCCATTTGCCCCTGAATCAAGCATAGCACATATTTTCTCGTTAAATCCATTATAGAGGATTCCTACCTGATGGTCTATGGAAAAACCATGGTTTGGGCACTTTCGAAGAAGAGCTTTGAAACGAGCAAATGCCTCATAGAGGGGCTCGTCATGGCCTTGTGTGAACTGAAAGATCTCACTTTTGAGCTTCAAAATAGTGCCTGGCGGGTAGTATTTGTCGAGGAAGGTAGCTACGATGTCCTTCCATGTGGAGACCTTTTCTGGTGGCATACACTCAAACCACTCTTTAGCAGAATCAATCAATGAGAATGGAAAAAGTCTTACCCGTATGGCATCGTCGTCGACACCATTTAATTTCAGAGTGTTTGCGATTTCCACGAATTTGGAGAGATGGCGGTTAGCATCTTCAGTCGCCCTACCTGCAAAAGGAGTTTGCTCGACCCTTTGGATAAGGGGCATGCGTAACTCAAAATTGTTAGCATCAATACGAGGGCCGTTAGGAAAAGTGATCATATTCCCATGATTGAACATGTTCATCACAGGTAATGTTTCTCTGTTCTTCTTTTCCATGGCTTCTCGGGCTGCTCTTTCCGCATCTCTCTCATCCATCAGCAACTTCACCATCTCCTGCAGCTTCTCAATATCTGTTCGGTCACCCATTGTTCCTGATCCTTTTTCACTTCTTATTATTCTACGAGTTCTTTCAAGCTCTAAATCAAGCGGCTCTAAGATGTACTTCCCAGAACGCGTTCGCATACAAAACCTGCAAGACTCGAAAACAAAAACAAATTAAACTAAAAAAAAAATAAAACAGAAAGCAATAAAAATCCAAAGTAGTAAAATTATCCGTTTGAAGATATCACTCCAAAGTGAATTGTCTTCCCCGGCAACGGCGCCAAAAACTTGATGCACTTTTTATTTGCACTATAAATACCTGCAAGTATACAGAGTAGGTATAGTATAGCAAAAGGTTAGTACCGGGTATCGAACACGGGGAAGATGTACACAAAGTGTCTATCTTCTACTAGAACTCAATTACTATCTGGAGAAGCAAGAATTATTGGAAACTTTTTGAAAACAGTAAATATTAAAAACAGTAAACAACTAAAAACAAGCAAATCACGGAGAGAAAAGTATAGAGATAAGGGGAATTCCAGGGATGTGCTTTCGCTTTTATGGTTATACAAATTCCAAACTACAATACCCTAGCACAGTTAATACTTTGAAAGGACGAGTCACCTAGCTTATGCTCATGCGATACAAACGTTGATTACTAACATTAGGGTTGTCAATCCTAACACGTAACTCCAAAAAGCTCCTAAGACCCTTGAAAAGTCCTCACTCTCAATTAACAGTGCCGTTTTAAAGGAAGCTAACTGTAGTGTCTACTAAGTGGATCTAACTCGCTAGAACTCTGTCACAGTTATGAAGCAAGTTGTATTGAATCATACATAATTGTGTCACTCAATTATGAAGCATCATGATTAACTTAGGGAAGAAACAAAGTAAAAACAAAACGGATATTAAATAGAAAACGGAATTGTATAACCAAAGTTGCTACTAACACATCCCTAGAATCCTATGAGTTTAGTTACACATGACTGAATAAACTAAAAACATAGATTGAAGGGAAAGCAATTTGAACATAAAACTAAAGCAAATAAAACCCGTAGGTTGAATCCTTGTCGTTCTTGATGTTCTTGAAATCCTTCTTCAACTCCTTGCACAATTGAAGTACTCTAGCTTTTGATCTCTATGAATGTGTTCTTGTTGTGTGTCGGAAAAAAACTTCTCTTTTTGATGAAGCTTGAGGTCCTATTTATAGGGGAAGATTATTCCTCATCATAGAAGGAAAAGATCTTCAAAATTTGGTAAATCTTGGAGCAAATCTAGGGCTGGTCGGATTCGCCGCCTTTCTCCGGCGGGCCGCCGCACCTTGGCCGGCGGTCGCCGCGTTGGAGTCCAGAGACTCTGACCCTTCGGTGGCGGACCGCCACATGTCCTCCGGCGGTCGCCGGGCGAGACTCTTCTCCTAGCGTAAATTTCCGAGGCGGACCGCCACATAGCTCTGACCGCCGGGCGCCGGCGGTCGCCGTACAACTTCGCGGCGGTCGCTGGTCGCCGTCTGACTCCAGATTTCCAGACTATGCGTTTTTACTCCCCTTTTCGGCTCAAATATGCACATTTCTCACAAAACACGTCAAAATACCAAAATGTATAGAATATGCAAATAATGGACATGTAGAGTGATTTTTATAACAAAAACGGACCAAATAATGGCCTTAAAACAGTGCAAAATCCGGCGTGGCAGTGCGTTAGTACATCCCGTTGCTCCCAGTCAGGAACACATCTCCTAATGACCTGGTCTGTTCCTGCCTTCCACAAGTATGGGTCGTCCCAGAAATAATACTTTGCTTCGCTCTTGATCTTCATCCTCTGAGCCTTTGTCACGTTTGGCACCATCGGTAGCTCTCCCGTTACTAGGTAGTTTGCCAAGTCCGCATACCAGGGTTCCTGTCCCACTTTCTCCTTGCCCTTGGTTGTTGCGTCCTGACCAGTAAGTCTCATCACTTCTTCCCAATCGATCTTTCTTGCGGAGAAAATCACTTCACATAAATGCTCTTCCGGGAATCGATCCCTCACATCCTCACTGTTCCCTTCTTGTATTATTCTGCTCAAGTGGTCCGCTACCTTGTTTTCAACTCCCTTTTTGTCTTCTACCTCCCAGTCGAATTCTTGTAAAAGCAGCACCCATCTGATCAGTCGGGGCTTTGACTCCTTCTTCGCAATGAGATACTTGATCGCCGCATGATCAGTATAGACGATGACTCTGGATCCCAGTAGGTACTGCCTGAACTTTTCGAAGGAATAGACAACCGCTAACATCTCCTTTTCGGTGGTGTCATAATTCCGTTGGGCTTGATTCAAGGTCTTGGATGCATAGAATATAACGTACCTTTTCCCATCGATCTTCTGACCTAGTACGGCCCCCACTGCATAGTCGCTAGCATCGCACATCACCTCGAAGGGGTGATCCCAGTCAGGAGCCTGAATGATCGGTGCAGAAATCAATTTTTCCTTAAGGAGGTTGAAGGCAGCCTTGCAATGCTCATCGAAGACGAACTCCACCTCGTTCTGGAGAAGTCTGGTAAGGGGTTGGGCAATCTTTGCGAAATCCTTGATAAATCTTTGATAAAATCCAGCATGGCCCAGAAAACCTCTTATTCCTTTCTGATCAGTAGGGAAAGGTAGTTTGGATATGACATCCACCTTAGCTTGATCCACCTGGATTCCCTTTTCTGACACCACGTGTCCTAAGACAATTCCTTCTGTAACCATAAAGTGGCATTTCTCAAAATTTAAAACCAGACTCTTTGCTTGACACCTTTCTAGCACCACATCCAAATGTTGCAAGCACGAGTCGAAAGAGTCTCCATAGACAGTGAAATCATCCATAAAGATCTCTATACAATCTTCAATCAAATCCGAGAATATGCTCATCATGCACCGTTGGAAAGTACCGGGGGCGTTGCATAGGCCAAATGGCATACGCCTATACGCATAGGTTCCAAACGGGCACGTGAACGTGGTCTTATCCTGGTCCTCCGGGTTCACATAGATTTGAAAGTACCCACTGTACCCATCCAAAAAGCAGAAGTACTTCCTCCCAGCCAGTCGCTCCAGCATTTGATCGATGAATGGCAGGGGGAAGTGGTCCTTCCTGGTTGCAGTGTTCAGCTTTCGGTAATCTATACACATTCGCCACCCAGTAACTAGTCTGGTGGGCACTAGCTCATTTCTCTCATTCTTAATCACCTGGATCCCTGACTTCTTGGGGACCATATGGATTGGGCTAACCCATTCACTATCTGGTACCGAGTATATAATGCCCAGTGAGAGCAACTTCAAGATTTCCTTCAGTATCTCTTCTCGCATGTTTGGGTTCACCTTTCTTTGAGAATCTCTATGCGCCTTGGCTCCATCCTCCAGCCTAATGTGGTGCATGCAGACGTCCGGGCTTATACCCACCAGGTCCGTAAGGCTCCATCCAATAGCCTTCTTGTTTTTGCCCAGCACAGTTAGTAGTCTTGCCTCTTGCTCTTCAGTCAGCCCGCTATTGATGATTACAGGGAATGAGTCTTCCTCCCCTAGGTAGGCATACTTAAGATTCGCTGGCAACTTTTTCAACTCCACTTGCGGGGGTAGTGTGTCTGTAGGTAAAGGGTTCTTCTTTGAATCCTCCTCTTGCTCTTGTTCAGCATCTGATTTTTCCTCCATACTGGCCGGTACCACGGCCCCTACGGATCCTGCTAGTTCTGACTTCTGACAGAATTCCGTAATTGCTTCTTCGATCTCTTCGTCAGTCAACCCTCGGCTACTGATCAGATCACACCATGCAGCTGCTTCCACATCAGCCTGGGCATACACATCCAAGGCTTGGAGCTTTTCCTGCAATAATTCGGTCTCAAGAAATTCTTGGACTAGGGGGTCAATTACATCAACATAACATAGATTTTCAGAATCTATTGGTTTTTTCATGGCTTCATTGATGTCAAAGACAAATTTCTCACCATTAAAGTCAATGCATATTGTCCCCTCGGCCATATCCACAATTGTCTTAGCCGTTCTTAAAAATGGTCTTCCTAACAATATCCCGCTAGACTCCCTAGCTTCCGGTTCACTCATTTTAATGACATAAAAATCAGCGGGATAGGTGAAGTTTTGTATCTTGACCAACACATTTTCTAACACACCCTCAGGATTGATACATGACCTATCAGCCAGTTGGATCAACACCCTAGTATTTGACAACTTTACCCCCTTTAACCGATTATAAATGGATAACGGCATAACATTGATAGATGCTCCTAAATCACACATTGCATGCTCGATTTTCACATCTCCAATTGTTATGGGTAGGGTAAACATACCTGGGTCGGCTCTCTTGGGTGGTAGTTTCTCCTGTACAATGGCTGACGCTATTCCTTCCACCATGATCTTTCCATCCTCCTGGGCCTTTCCGGCTATAAACTCCTTTATAAACTTCCCTAGAGGGGGCAGCCTCACGGCTTGGAGGAATGGTATGGTGACATCCAGCTTCCCAAAGATCGACATGAAATCCACAGGGTTTTCCTTCTTCCTCTTCGTCACAAACCGATATGGAAACGGTTTTTCTCCCTTAGCCTCTCCAGTCAATCCTTGTGGATTTTCCTTTGGTGCCTCCTGGGTTTGAGGTTCCGATGTGGGCATTTCCAGGTTATGTTTCTCCCTCCTTTCTTTCCACAGGAGGCTTCTCGTTTAGAAAAAACGGATCCTCCATCTGAGGCAGAGGCCTCTTGAGTTCTTCTGCTGAGATGGTGTCGCCCAGCACTCTTTCTCTACTTGACTCCGCAACAGGGTTCTTGAGTTGAGGTCCATTGTAAGCTGTTCCGGACCGCAGTGTAATCTTGCTCACATTTGTCTTTTCAGGTACATGGACTGTAGATGGGAGTTTCCCTGAGTTCCCTTTCATTTCGCCCACCGAGTTAGCGAGCTGGGCCAACTGCCTGTTCATCATATCCATATTTGCCCTATGCTCCTTCTGGGCACTTTGCATCCCTTGCATTGTTTCATTACTGGACTGCAAGTCATTTTTAATGCTTTGCTGCGAGGCAAGCATCTCTCCCATCATGTCTTCCATAGACCTCCTCGACCTGTTTGGCTGATGGAATTGGTTTGAGCTCTGGTGCTGGTTATACTGAGGTGGTGGGTTTGATTGGTAGCCTGAGAAATTTTGTTGGTTTTGGTTCGGTGGGTACTGGTTATACTGGGCAGGAGGGTTATACTGGTCGTGGTTGTGCTGGTACTGACTTTGATTTTGGTGGTGGGTGTTATGTTGAGGCCCTGGGTTCAATTGGTTCTGGTTATGGTTCTGGTTTTGGTTTTGGTTCTGGTTTTGGTTGTTTCGCTGATGGGGTGGCACATAGGTAGGGTTCGGGTTCTGGTTTTGAGAGTTTTGGTTCTGAGGTTGCTGGTTTCTTCCTACCCAGTTAGATTGGTAGTCAGGGTTTGTTGGGCCACGGTTGGGATTTTGGTTCGGGTGGGGGTTGGGTTGATTTTGAGCCTGATTTTGGTTCTGATTCTGATTTCCATCTCCCCATCGGAAATTTTGGTGGTCCCTCCATGGTGCATCCCTTTGCTTCCCCGGAATCCAATTGCCATTGGAATTGTAGTATCCTGCGGCATTTGCTTGCTCCACATCCAGCGAGTTGTCCGGCTAGTGCTGGGGCTTCTTGGCCTCCAGTCGGAGAAGGTGGTGGAGTGTTCTGCTTTGATTGCAGTCAGCAACTCCTTCTTTAATTCCTCCATCTTCAAATCCATCCGTTCCTCCTGGTCAGTAGCCGAAGCACTTGCTACCCTTTCTCTGCCGTACGTCTTCTTCGCATTCAACAGCTTACGTAATACCTTTTTGGCTTCACTTACTCCCAATTGGGTGAAATCACCTCCAGATGATGAATTCGCCAGATCCTTGGTTTCCTTGTTCATCCCCTCATAGAAGGTGTGGTGCACCTCTATCTCCTTCATGCGATGGTTGGGGCATGACTCCAGAAGGCTCATGTACTTCTCCCAGTACTCGCTCAGGGTTTCATCATATTCTTGCGTTATGCACGATATATTCCTCTTCAATGCGCTTGTCTTTGAAGATGGGAAGAACTCGGCTAGGAAAACTGACTTGAAATCGGCCAATGTATTGATAGAGTCGGCTGGCAGGCGCATGAACCAAGTGTTGGCCTCTCCCTTTAGGACAAAAGGTAGGGGTTTCAGTCTGTAATCATCCTCGCTCGCTCCTGCTGGCCGCCTCTGTGCCTTACAGATTTTGCAGAACTCATTTAAGAATTCGTATGGTCCCTCGTAACTTTTCCCACAGTACGTCGGTAGGATTGCAATCACGTGGGGCTTCACATCACAGGCGGTCTGGCTTGGGGTGACCACTATGGCTTGTGGGGGATCTCCATCGGCGTGTGCGGTAAGTGTTGTGAGCTCGGGATCGTCCTCACCTTGGTCAGCCATTCTCACTAGTGTTCTTACTGGTTGGGGTGGGAGTTCCGGGAGTTGGTACTCTAGATCTTCTTTCTCCTCGTCGCTGCTCGTGCCTAGGTCGGACAGTGCTGTCGACAGGCCAGAACGAGTGGTAACGAGTATTGTTCCTCGGGGAAGTATCCTTGGTCTCCACTGGCCAGGAGCCGAGCCACTTCTCATAAACTGAAAACAAAAACAAAAAGAAAAGGAAAATTATAAACAATATGTACACCAAAAAGATCACACACAATAACAGATATGAACGCCATCCATCCCCGGAAACGGCGCCATTTTGATAGCCTTCCTTTATGGTTCTTTCCCTAGTTTTTCGTATGTAATTTGGAGTGTGTCCAACTGATCAGGAAGAGATTCCCGACCCAGCTGAGTCGTTGGTACGACAACCGGGACCTGGCTTCAAACAAGTTTCCTCAACCCATTTCTACTGATTAGTATAATGGAGGTAAGGGTCGAATACCACGAGGATGGACACGTTTTGACAACTGCGGTGACTTTCCTGGGTGTTTTAGTTATCTACCACGCTTGGGTTGAGATTTTACCTAGACAAGATATAAAGGTGGCACTCTACTGACTAGTAGGCGTGAAAATAACAGGCATGTGGTGGTGTTTGTGAAAGTAGGGGACAAGGCGTCTCAGAGACATATGAAAAGTAGACAGTTACTAAAAGAGGCAAATTAGACAACAAGGTGTATCTGGTGGCTGGGGGCTCTCTGACAGGTCTGGATAGTACAACTGAAAAGTAGGGAACAAAAGCAAAAGTAACTTAAAAGTAAAAGAGGTCCAACTAAAGTTGATTTTGACGTTTTCTTCTTCACCAAGTATTGACAAAAATCATATGAACACAAACACCATGACTAACTTCAAATTCATAAATTCAAACTCAAGATCCATCGATTAAAATGCTCAAACTTAAATTAAACGGTGAAACTGCAACTTTACTTCTACTGACTGACATGCAAGGTGGTAATCATGGCGTAGAAAAGAAACTCATGCACAGAAATTTGACTAAACGTAATTACAACTTCAAATCAACAACTCCAGAAAAGAAAGC
Source organism: Salvia hispanica (assembly GCF_023119035.1). Classification (NCBI taxonomy): domain Eukaryota; kingdom Viridiplantae; phylum Streptophyta; class Magnoliopsida; order Lamiales; family Lamiaceae; genus Salvia; species Salvia hispanica. The sequence goes on along the minus strand of NC_062969.1, from coordinate 34,168,818 downwards.
ACTCATAAATTAAAAGCAATAACTAGATCTAACTTTCCTAGGCAGAATGAAGCAAACTCAAACCAAAGCGACATGCGAAATTGAAACTTCATAACGTAAATGTTGGAAAATAACAAAGTACTTCAAAAGAGCAACATCGATGAGTGTTTGCAACAAACCAACGATAAAAACAAGTAAATATTAAACTAGGAAGCAAGGTAACGATTGTTTTGCCACTCCGGGCGATGATACTACTATACTACTGCGATAACTGGCTGCAACGGCGGACTAATGACTTCTCCGGCAGACTCTTGGACGTCAAGTGACCATGGCTGTGGCGAGGAACGAGAGATTGGATAATGCTGAAGGAACTGATCTTCTAGAGAGAATTCTAACTAAGTGTGGTGGCTGGACTCAAGGGTGAACTCCTTTCTCTCTCTCCAAGTGGCTTCTTTTATAGGGAGACTTGCCCTTGCTTTTAGGGTAGACTTCCTTCAAGTTTTGACTTTTATGCCCTTGTTAATGATCATCCCAGCCTATCCTTCTTCTCCATCTCGAGCCTTTCTCTGGCATGCATCCTGGTCAGTATTGCACCTTTCTAGCGCCTTTTTCACTTGTGTCACCTGAATCGTCTCCTACTGACTTGGATCCTTTAATCCTGCACACTTGAGCAACTGTTTTGCAGATAATGCATGCATTTCACGACATACTGACCAGTAACCAAGGCTTAGAATACGACTTATCAATCGTTGTGGATGATGTCTGGGACACTAATGCTTGGGATCGGATCGCGCACACCTTGCCGGATAAGGGGAATGGCAGCTGGATTCTTCTCACCACTAGGCCTCGGGAGGTCGCTCATAAAATTTTCGAAAAATCTAGTTTACTTCATGAGATGCAGCTGCTCGGGCTGGAGCACAATTAGTAGTTGCTCTGTTATCTTACCATCGGTGATATGATGAAAAATGATAATGATGATGTTACATTGCATTGCCCTCCTCATTTGAAGGAAATTGGAAGATCGATCGTCGAGAAATGGAAAGGTCTTCCTCTGTCACTAGTTGTGGTTGGTGGTCTTCTCATTAGGAGACAGAAAAGATTGATTTCTAGAAAAGGATTGAAGAAAATACTGCTGATGCTGCAATGGGGGAGGGTTCCTACATGGAGATCTTGGTTCTCAGCTACATTTACTTGCCCGCTAGACTTCAAGGTTGTTTCCTTTACCTGGGTGCATTCTCGGAAGATTGTGAGATATGTGCCTCTAAACTCATCAAATTTTGGGTTGCTGAAGGCTTCTTCCTAAAACCTTCACTTCCAACACAAACCATGGACTACTATTGTGGATTCTGACTTTTGAACTTAGTAGTAAGTAATATATATCAAATGTCAATCAGTTCAACAACTTGTATTGAAATGTCAACAACGCAAATACAATTCTTATAATTTAAAAAAAGAACAACTATTTTCTCTTAATTTTTTTATTTGAAACAAGTTCAGGTATCATGTCAACAACTTTCATATCAAATGTCAACAACTTATATAAAAATGTCAACAACTTGTATATAGTGTCAACAACTCAAAAACAATTCTTGTAATTTAAAAATAACAACTATTTTATCTTAATATTTTTTATTTGACACAAGTTCTGACATCATGATCATACAACACATGTCAATAGCTTGCATATCAAATGTCAACAACTTATAGTAAAATGTCAACAGCTTGTCAACAATTTGTATGAAGTGTTAACAACTCAAAAATAATTCTAGTAATTAAAAAATAACAACTATTGTATCTTAATTTTTTTATTTGACACAAGTTCTGACATCGTGGTCATACAATACATGTCAATGCATATCAAATGTCAACAACTTATAGCAAAATGTCAACAGCTTGCCAACAACTTTTATAGTGTGAACAACTCAAAAAACAAATCTTATAATTAAAAATGAACAAGTATTTTTTTTCTTTTTTTTTCCTTTTTACCACAAGTTCTGGTATGATGATCATACAATACACATCAATAGAGAGCAAAATCAAATATCAACAACTAATAAGAAAATGTCAAAAACTTGTAGTATATGTCAAAAACTAAAAAACAACTCTAATTATTAAAAAAGAACAATTATGTCTTCTCTTTGCCACAACTTCTGGCATTATGATCGTTCACTTTTTGACATTTTCCACAATGTCTATGAGGTTTATTTGCCTTTTCAATTGCTTTCTCTATGTATGTAGATATATGTAGTTGACATTATATGTATGCGGTTGACATGGATTGTAGTTGACATTATATGTATGTAGTAGACATGGATTATATATATATAATTGACATGGATTGTACACTAGCTGACATTAATGCGTATAGTTAACATGAATTATATAGGTGATTTCAACATCTTCAATGACGGTCTCTGCAAATGGTTTGTCATTTATTTGTCATAAAAAAAACTTGATTCCCCAATCCAGCTCACATCCAACACAATTGATAATCCAAACCCTAAAACTTCCAATTCCATAAACGAATCAATAATTGATTTTCTTTCGTCTCGCTCTTCGATGGCGCATTTCTAGAGCTGGATCAGTTGGTTCACGTATTCTTTGTTTTTCTGCATTTCTTTCATCGCTTCTAATTTCAGCTTCTCCAGTTCCAGGCTCGTGTACAACAGCTTCTGCCCCAATTCATCCATTTCTTCATGCTGCCATTAATTCAAACATCATTAATTTACACTGGACAATTGATTGATTAATTAAACTGAATGAATCATCATACATTTACTTTTTTTGTGAGATAAAAATTAAGAGATTACATACCTCTGCGTAACTTCAAAGAGAAGCCATCTCTCTCATACTCCAGAATTTTGAATTTGTATGTATCGAATGAAATGTTGCACAAGAACACAACCTTTACGAGTTTTGTTGAGAGACAAAGAATTTAATGATTATATAGAATGGAAGGAGCAATAAAAGACAAGAAATCAGCAAGAAACTTTACTGAATAAAAACAACCTATTCAATTCACATTCAATAGCGAGAATATCGAATGTCAACAACTCGTATTAAAATGTCAACAACTAAAAAATAACACTTAAAATTCACATATCAATACCGAGAATATCGAATGTCAACAACTCGTATTAAAATGTCAACAACTCACAAATAACACTTATTATTCACATATCAATACCGTGAATATCGAATGTCAACAACTCGTATTAAAATGTCAACAACTAACAAATAACACTTATAATTCACATATCAATACCGAGAATATTAAATGTCAACAACTAAAAAATAACACTTACTATAATTCACATTTGAATACCGAGAATATCAAATGTCAACAACTCGAATTAAAATGTCAACAACTAAAAAATAAGACTTATAATTCACATATAATTCACATATCAATACCCAGAATATCAAATGTCAACAACTCGTATTAACATGTCAACAACTAAAAAATAACACTTATAATTCACATTTGGATACCGAGAATATCAATTGTCAACGCATCCTCAAAATCAGCCTGCCACATCAAATCCCCAATCACAATCTCTGTGTTGGAAAATATTTTCAATTCAATCAAGTTCATCACAACAAAATGATTAAAATTGGGGAGAAACGCACACACACAAACACACACTAGCATTTCAATTCAGTGATACAAAATTTCATCAAATTGAACCTCAAAAACTTAAATACTACTAATAACTACCAAAGTTAAAGGAGTATGAAGGAATTAGCATTCTTCATGAATTCAAATAATTCCAAATCAATCCAACCTAATCATGAAGAAGAATGCACAACCAAATTTGCTAGATTGCATCACTGCATTTTACTGTAACCGATAATATAAACAATTGGAGGTGAATCAGCAAAACCTAATCAAATTAGGGGAAAAGAGAAAACAACTAACCACCGAATACGGCAGCACAATCAATTTAGCAACGACATCAGCGCCGCTGACGTGGTGTCTCTTCCGGCGAGGATGAAGCAGATCACGACGTCGATGATGAATTCCTCGTCGGATTGACCAAATCTGAGAGAGCTAGAGAGTAAATCCTCCAATTCAAGCGTCGATTGCCGCCACAGCTCCGATTCCTTCTCTCTCATGATTTTCTTCGCGAATTCACGAACCTCATCGATTTTCCCCCTTAGCTTCTTCTCCTTCCCCAAACCTTCCTCATCGATTTGAGAGGGTACGCCGACAAGAAACAGCGATGGCGTTGTGAAACACCAGAAAAGAAAAGAAACAAGAGAGAGATACGCGAGGGGTTGACTTCGGCGAGCAGCAATGGCACTGTGGTGCCAGGAACGAGAGAGAGGCGCATCGGCTGGAGAGAGATGAGAGATGGAGAGAGAGATCGAGAAGCAGAGAGTAAGAGATGGGAGTTGCTGTTCAAGTTTAATTACTATGAAATTACCATTTTACCCTTTCATAATAAATTAATCTAAAAATATTTTTTGTGTGGCAAAATCTAGACCACTCATTTAATAAAAATGAGTGGCTGATATTGCATCTCATTTCTCAATTACCCTAAAAAATCTCAATTGATCATGGACCTATATATATATATATATATATGGGGTGCATTATAATGATAACCCCAATTTGTGTGATAACCCTATAACTAAATCTCCACCACACATTTTTAAAATATGTGGTCTAGATTTAATCTTACAAAACTATCATTTTATCAAATAAAACTATCATTTTCGGATATATTAAGGGCAAAATTGTCATTTCATTTTAAAATTTGGTGGGAAAGAAGAAAACTTGACTCAAACGCTCCATTCAATTTCTCTCACACTCAAACCCTGCATTCAATTTCTCTCACACTAAAACCCTTTGAATCTCGTTACAAACCCTACGAATCGAAGGAAAAATCATCAAAATTCTGGAATATGTCGAAGGAAAACGCTCGAGCATCATCGATGAAAGGTTGGATGAAGTTTATTACTTATTTCACTTTTGATTTTGCTCGATTTATCATTTTGCTGGAGATTTTCTCGATTTTTTTTAGATTCTGTAGTTTTTTAGTGTAGATATTTCTTATATTTATACAATATCGTTCATGCATGACAATATTGAGAACAATCTATATATTTAGATTTACATTTTGCTGTGTGTGCTGCTGCTGTGTGTTTTTCTGTGTTTGTGTATGTGTTTTGCTTTGTTTTATGTGTGTTTTGTTGTGTGTGTGTGTTTGTGTGTGTGTGTGTTTGGATGATCTGTTTAAATGTAGAAATTATGCTTTTGCTTGATAAAATGATACTTTGGGTGCATAAAATGATAGTTTCTGAATAGTGTTTTGTTCTACTTAAGTGACAAGTTATGCCCTCTCTGCTTTTTTGAACTCATTGAAATTTAGAAAATGATAGTTTCAGAAGATTAAATGATAATTGCCCATGATAAAATGATAGATTCAGATTATAAAATGATAGTTTCATGGGATAAAATGATACTTTATGTTTGTGTGTGTGTGTCCTGATGCTACTGCTGCTGTGTTTGTGTGTGTTGTTGTGTGTGTCTTTATGTTTTTGTGTGTGTGTGTGTTGCTATGTGTTTGGATGATCTGTTTAAATGTAGAAATTGTGCTTTTGCTTGATAAAACCTCAATGTTGGAGATTGTTGATGTCCTTGAAGCAGCACCGGATAAACTCAGGAATCTCAATAGCTTTAAGATAATCTATGATACAACGAGAAATGCAATGGGATTGAGAGAGGAAGGTGTGCAACATGTTATAGAAAGTCAGAATACAATGACACAAGCTATAAACAATGATGAAACTGATGATCCTGAATGGATTGATATCATGATTGAGCTAACTAAAGCTGCTGAGAGGACATATATACTGAAAAATAGGAATGAGTTCCCTACCTTCACTCTGATACCTGAATGTGACGACAGTCCTAATGAGAATCAAGAATTTAATCGGGAAAAGGATATGGAGAAGGAAAAAGATGATGAGGTGCAAAATGAGCAAGAGAAACAGAATGAAAGTGAAAAGGAAATGGCTGATAAAGCAGCTCGAAAAGAAAAGGAAAAAGTTTCAGAGAAAGAAGTTCAGAATGAAGAATATGAGGTAACTTTTAAAAATGATAGTTTAAGTACATAAAATGATTGTTTATATGGTTAAAATGATATAGGTTTAATGATGTTTTTTGTTGGTTCTGTTTTATTTGAAAACTGATACTTTTGCATCATAAAATGATAGTTTAAGCGGATAAAATGATACTTTTGTTTCATAATGATAGTTTTAGCTGATAAAATGATACTTTTGGCTGATAAAATGATAGTCATAGCTGATAAAATGATACTTTTCAGACGTGTCATAGCTGATAAAATGATAGTCATAGGTGATAAAATGATACTTCTGAATTATATAATGACAAAATGATACTTGCAGCAGATAAAATGATACTTCTTACTAATAAAATGATACTTTTGGCTGATAAAATGATAGTCATAGCTGATAAATATAATTCATTTTTATGTTATATTCTGAAGGTATTGCATGATTTTTGGCTGATAGTTTTAGATTTTTGGCTGATAATATGATAGTTACTATGGGTAAAATAATATCTCTTCTGTCAATAACAATTTATATTTTTTTTAAATGAAAGCTTGACAGAGTTGATAACATAATATCCACTGTCATGGAGGATATAAATGGTGAATCAGGAGATGATGAAGTTTTAAAACAGAGAGAAGAAAATTTGAATAAGGACAAAGGGAAGAAGATGGTTTCTCAAGAACCTCCAGTCGAAAAGGAGAAAGTGGTCAGAACAACAAAGAAAATTGTTGAAGCAATGTGCTCTCCCTACAATGTCAGAGCAGTAAATCTGAAAGGAAAGCTGAATAAAGAAGAGAGAGATATAATGTACTGGTTGATGACACATGAAGAAAGTGAATAGTAAGTTTTGAATTACATAATTATATTCTTATTCAGTTCTTTTAACTAACATTAAATATGAATTTGAAATCAGTTATGAGGTAGTTTATGAGAACGACAAGATCACAATGTTCAAGATTGACTTCCACAGCCTTGCTCCACGTACATACGTCAGGATCAACATCATAGATGCATGGGTTGTGTTCCTCAACTACAATGAAAAATTCAAATCAAAGGCATCACCGAGTCGTCTTTTCATCAACACCGCACCTACGGTACAGTAAACGAGTAAATAAATAATAGTATTACATTAAAAGTTAAATATATTTACAAAAATGTAAACATGACAGATTTACAACATTACTGCAAGGAGATCTGGTTGGACTGAAGCAGAGAGTCGAGAAAGATTTTGCTCAAACTTGAATGAATTTGTGTCAAAGATTGAAAATTTCAAATGGGAAAATTATGACCTGGTAAGTCATAATTAGATATACATTACAGAACAGGGGTGCGTTATAATGATAACCCATATTTATGTGATAAGCTAATAACCCTATCATTTTATGGGTCAAAAGTATCATTTTTACTAAAAATTATATTTATACACGATAAAATGATACTTTTAATCCATAAAATGATATTCTGTTCTATAAAATGATACTTTTCGTCCATAAAATGAGGGTTATTAGGTTATCACCATAAATATGGGTTATGATATGATCACATCCCTTACAGAACAACATACCTATATTTTTGAAAATGACATTTGTATATAATGTTTTGAAAATTAGATATTCTTTCCGATCTGGGCGTACGAACATTATTATATCATCTGCTTCAATCTCAAAATGCAAATGATGGATGTGATTGACAATTCTCTGGTTAGTGAAGAGTTAATTGAGAAGAAATATGAAGATACACCAAGTACTCTGGTATGTTTAGTTAAATGCATTCAATATTTATTAGTTAAAATGCATTGAATATAATTCAGTACGGAACATAATATCATTTTTAATCAACCTCATGTATGTTTTGTGTTATTTGAATAGAAAAATTTCTTCCGAATTTATCTTGGAAATGGAGTCAATCCATCAATGGGGAGAACTGTCAAACTGTCAAAAACCAGATACATGAATATGCCATGGCAGAACGATACAAATAAAGTTGACTGTGGAATTTATGTGATGCGCCATTTGGAGACTTACATGGGTGGTCCTGTTCGTAACTGGAATTCGGGTTTAACGAAGAAGGGAACAGAGTCTTTCATAAAACTCCGTGCCAGATATACTGAAGCATTGCTTATTGGAGATACTAACAAGAAGGCTTTTGACACATTTACAATGATCCAGAAGAAGTTTGAGAATGACAGCAAAAAAGGAGAAATTGATGTTGAAAAGATGATAAGAGAATTTAAACCCCCTGAATACTAGCTTGTTTGACTTGAGAATAACGTTTTGTAATAGTGGTTTCGAATATAATCACCCAAGATTATCATTTTGTCATTATATAATTCAGAAGTATCATTTTATCTGCTGCGAGTATCATTTTATAATTTTATCAGTCAGAAGTATCATTTTATCAGATTATATATCATTTTGTCAGGTTAAAATATCATTTTATCCGTTGATAGTATCATTTTATCAGCTTATACATCATTTTATAAGGTTATTGTCATTTTATTTGCTGCGAGTATCATTTTTTCAGGTTAAAGTATCATTTTATCAGTTTATAAACAAAAGAATCATGTTATCAGCCAAAATGTCATTTTATAAGCCCAAAGTATCATTTTATTAAACAAAAATGTCATTTTATACACCAAAAATACCTAAAGAATATAAATGGCTTCAATTTGTCTTCTCATTGACTCTACCACAATTTCTTGAATCATGACGACCCAGCTCATGACATTTACCACACCGTCGTAGAGGCTTATTTGCTTTCCTTATTGCACTCTCCCTCCTTGCTACTCTGCCACTAGCTGATCCTTTGGTACTAACAACGTCTGGAGGATGTACATCAATTACATCAGGTACTGCCATTCCATAAAAATCCTCAACCATCTTCTTCTTTTCAATGACTGAAGGTGCTGCACAATTTCCAAATATATGCTCTTCCAAATCATCAAGACCAGCACTTAACAAAGACAAATGATCCATACTTCCCTCAGACTTTTGGACTAATCGATAAAAGTTGGAGAACAACTTTTTCTTAACTTCCTACTTTTCATCCAAATATGCAAGATAAAGATAACATTATTACAATAAATACTATCATTTCTCTGACTGAAAAATAGAATTTTTACAAATAAGGTTAAAAATGGAGCACACGTTCAAATGGTTGTTGTTCCTCAGATGGTAGACCATGGGCTGCCTTTAGTAAAGAGCTCTTCAACCACCTTCGACCAAAATATTTCTCAGGAATGAGATTAGCAGACTTATTCTTCAACAAACAAAATATATGACAACATAACAAACCAATTCTGGAAAACTTCTTGCAACTACAGTCGAATGTGTCTTGCTTACAATCATACTTAACATCCCATGTTCTACCATATTGGTCCTTGACCTGATGCATCTTGATGTTATCCTCAACAGTAGTTATAGAAACAATCTCACATACCATACTTATTTCCTGTTGTACATGTTTGAAAATAGAATCAGTGTAGATTGTAGATGCATGCTTCTCAATAGGCAATTGGGTTGACAAATCAGGAATAGTTGAGTAATCCAAGTAGTTCAATCGTGAATTGGCATTCCTTTGATCTCCCACAGCATAATTAAAGAAATTGATGAACTGTACAAGATTTGCACGTGGCTTTGTGTAGTTTTTAAAAAAGCTATTCTCCGATTCAGACATCGATGTAGTCCTAAGAAGCGACCCCATGGGAAAATCTCGAAAATAAGCAGGAACCCAGAATTCTCTATCTTCAAACATTGATCCAAACCAGTGCACGTCTTCTAATCCATACCGTTCCATTATATCATTCCATATTATATCAAACTCATCAGGCTCTAACAAATCAGACCAAACACATGCATTCAACTCTTTTTTGAAATCTTCATTACCAAGTAAAGATTTGGGCAACTTATCTGACACCTTAACCATGATATGCCACATACACCATCGGTGCCTTGTTTGTAAAAGTACTTGTTGAACAGCAAGTTTGATCCCCCAATCTTGATCAGTGATAATCAATTTGGGTGCTACCCCCATGCATCGAACAAAACAGCCAAACAACCAAGAATAGGATTCTCTACCTTCACTTGATAACAAGCCAGCTCCAAATGTAACTGGTCTAGAATGGTTATCTTTTCCAGTGAATGGAGCAAAAATCATGCAATACCTTCAGAATATAACATAAAAATGAATTATATTTATCAGCTATGAGTATCATTTTATCAGCCAAAAGTATCATTTTATCAGCAATGAGTATCATTTTATCAGCCAAAAGTATCATTTTATCAGCAATGAGTATCATTTTATCATTTTATCATGCAAAAGTATCATTTTATTAGTAAGAAGTATCATTTTATCTACTGCAAGTATCATTTTATCAGCTATGAGTATCATTTTATCAGCCAAAAGTATCATTTTATTAGTAAGAAGTATCATTTTATCAGCAATGAGTATCATTTTATCAGCCAAAAGTATCATTTTATCAGCAATGAGTATCATTTTATCAGCTATTGACAGAAGGGATACTATTTTATGATGCAAAAGTATCATTTTATCATTTTATTATGCAAAAGCACAATTTCTATCATTTTATCATGCAAAAGTATCATTTTATTAGTAAGAACTATCATTTTATCTACTGCAAGTATCATTTTATCAGCAATGAGTATCATATTATCAGATATGAGTATCATTTTATCAGATATGAGTATCATTTTATCAGCAAAAAGTATCATTTTATGTCTATTAGCAACAAAAGTAATATACCTGTTAGTGTTGTATGTTGAATCAAATGAAATTACATCTCCAAACATATGATAATTTCGTCTTGAAATAGCATCAGCCCAAAAGAGTCTAGTTAACTTTCCATGAGATCCTATCTCAATTTCATAATAGAAGGCATCAGATGATTCCTTTTGAGAACGCATATAATCAAAAATCATTTGAGCATCTGAACCATCAATATTGGACATAATATCACGATAACCATTTCTAATATCAATAATATCACATCCAACATTTTCAGGTCCACCCATTATCTCCTTCAAAAGTTTGAATGTGAGAGTGGGACCAATATTACACCTGCCACAATCCTCCATAAACCTCCGATGAATAGGATCCAGATTGCGATTGGCCATCATAAAATGCCTATGCTCATCCGCAACCATTAAGTGATTATGATACTCAACAAACTGATAAACCTCATATCCTCTGCTCTTGCCATCTGAATAATATCTCAAATTGAGCTTAGCAAGACATTCACACCTAAATGACCGACACCTACGCTTCTTAAAAGACACTTCAGTTGATTGGGATGCATGACCAGGTATAAAATTCTTAGAGCCTTGTCTGTTGCAAGCCAAATACTGCCACTTAGTAATACCTTGAACTGATTTGTTACCCATTTTACGAATGCCAAAACCAACTGAACGAGCATAATGTTCATAGAAACCAACTGCTTCTACTAATGTATTGAATTTCATACCAATCATTGGCTTCAAAGCATCATCACAAACAGGAATGTACATACCTACAAATCAGTAAAAGTATCATTTTATCATAGTATCATTTTATCATATCATGTTATGCAGTGAACCTAACATTTATAAGCCAAAAAGTATCATTTTAACACATAACGCAAAATTGAAAACATCTTCCCGATCACAATTATGGAAACAAAATCTGGAGACTACGGAATAATGAACAAATCGAAGAAAATCTGGAGATGTTGAAATAAAATAGGCGAGAAATATGGAAGATGAAGATGAGAGAATCGATCTGTTAATTGTGAAGATGAAGATGAAGGTGAGAGAATTGAGTTCAAACATAATGAAACCGTGAATCGCGCGTTTGGAGTAAAATTCAGAAATTAAATGAAGAAATTACATTTTTACCCCTCTGCGCCTTTTTTATGAAGTAAATCTAAGTTTGAATCTCAACCACAAGATTATCAAATATGTGTGGTCCAGATTTGGTTATAGAGTTATTATGTGATTTGGGGGTTATGATATGATCACATCTCTATATATAGGGGAGTGATCAATTGCTAACTAATTAGCAATCCCAAACTAAGACTAAATCTTAGTCATTAGATTAGAAGATCTAGTGGTTGAAATAATGCCACATGGATTATATTTTTAATTAAGAAAATTAATAAATAAAATTAGAGGATATTAATGTCAATTCTCTCTCATTAAAATCATCTTAAAACTTTAAATTTATGTAACTCTCTCGATTTAAATTATTTTTTCGCAAAAAATATATCAAATTAAAGATAATTTTATAAGAATTCCAACGAGATCTCAATTGCATATGTTCCGACGACGTTCGGATGATGAAATTTGATATTTTTTATTTTAGTTTTCGTAAATGTTGATAACCAGATTTTTATCAACAAATACATCAAAAAATCTCAATAAAACCATGTAAAAATCTCAATAAATATGTGTTGATATTTTCTTGTACTAGTGTTGATATTCTTATGTCATATTGTTGATATTTGTAATACACTATGTTGATATAAAAAAACATTCACGAAAATTATCATATGATAACATAATGACGATATTACCCTTTTGTTGATATTTTGTCTACTATTTATTGAGATTCGTAAGATTTAATCTCATCCACTCATTTTAAAATCTAAGGATGTAGATTTGGTCTTGATTTTGGATTAAGTGCTATAAGCATTAGAATATGACCCTATATATATATATATATATATATATATATATATATATATATATATATAAATATGTATATATATATAGGTTTGTGTTAAAATGACAACCCCTCTTAAAGTGACACTGTGACACCAATTATACAACAATATTATAAACGCTACACATCAATATTCAATACGCTAGACAACAATCTATAGATTGATCTTGTCTAGCGTGTTGGATATTGCTGTCCAAGAAAAATTGTTGTACAGTGTACAACATATTGCTGGCCATCTTTTTAAACCTTTTTTTTGCCACATGGCAGCTTATTATTCGTCACATGTACAAATGATTGACTAGGAATGGTGGTATGGTGTTATTTTAAGAGGTGGTGACACCCTAACATGTCCCTATATATATATGTCTATTTTAAACATTTCGTAGATGTTAAGTTTTGCATACTTAGTTATTTTAGTTTTCAAATTTACGTAAAAATAGTGTAATGTTGAATTAGTTTTCGAAAAATTAACTGAGTCGTACGTTACATGGGGCGGATACTTGTGTGAATAGAGTAGGAGATAGAACTAGGGCCTGTCAAATTGGGTACCTACGGATACCCGATCCGAAATTTTCGGGTACTCGATCCCGAAATTCCCAAAATTCAATACCCGATACCCGACCCGAATTTGATTTTGGGTACCCGAATACCCGACTCGGGTATCCAGTCCCGAAAAATCGGGTATCCAGTCCCAATTGTGATTTTGAATTTTTTTTTTTGAAAATTAACTACAAACTTTTAGAATTTATTTAATATTATTTAATCCAAATTTAATCAATGTTGAAGTACTAATATTCAAGTAAAAATAACTACAAACTTTTAAAAATACAAAATTCTTATAGTAGCTCGAATTTAAGAGAAAATAACTACAAACTTTTAGGAATACAAAATTCTTGTAGTAATTCTAATTTTAAAGAAAATAACTACAAACTTTTAAATATACAAAATTCATAAGTTATACATATTAAAAATTTTATCCATCCACAATAAGTCAATAACTATCAAAATTCAAAAGTTCAAACATTCATCCTTTATAAATATCACAATTCAATAATTCATAAGAATCAAGATCTAACGATAATATTATAAAAAAATTCAAAATTATAAATATCACAAGTCAATAAAATTAAAATTTAATTAAAAAATTAAATTACATATCTTATATGCTAACTATTAAGTATTAATTAAATTATAGTTAAGAAGTAAAATTACATTTAGTTATAATGAAAATATAATTTATTAATTTTAGAAAATAAATCGGATAATTCGGGTATACCCGATCGGATATCGGATAACCCGATACCTGATAATCCAAAATTCTCACTACCCGATCCCGATCCGATGCCCGAAAAATCGAGTTTCGGATATTCAATTATCCGACTTTTTTGGGTTTGGATATCGGGTATCCAATACCCGATATCCATTTTGACAAGCCTAGATAGAACGATAAAAGGTGAGTAAACGGAGAGCTGCAGTTAATAGCAGTAGTAATTAGTAGTATTCGCAACGATGGATTTTTAGTAAAACAAACACACTGAATAAAGGTTGGGATGTCATCACATTTTGTAGTTCCGCCACTATATTATGTTGATCAATCGGTTCTGAGTCTAAACAAACCAATAAAAAACATGAGCCACATATAATTTCAAAATAATAGTAATAAATAAGGATTATATGATTTAGTATCAATGAATTAGTCAATACGTTATGCGTCTCTTAGATTTAGACACTTTGGATTTAATTTGCAAGTATTATTATAGTATAAAAATAAGAGTGGTATTATATAGTAAAAAAACACAGCAAATTTGTAACCGAAATGTGGGTGACATCCAACAAATGCTGAAAATAAGGTTAAACTTTATGGCTGGTTTAAACAGAGAAGCCGAAAAAAAGTGAGAATATACCTAAGTAGATTCCATCTGGCAACCTCATATATATAAATACATATTTGCATTTGCATACTTGATCTACACATAACTCGTTCCTTTTCTGACTGTACCAACTCTCCCTCTCTTAACAGGTGACTGATTTATTTTTATGATTTATGCATGTCATCTTATTATTTCGATCCATGATTCGTATCTATTTGTTCTTGGTGTCTTATAATATATCTATGATTCCATGCTGAATATAATGCTTTTTCATTAGATCTGATTACAAATTGTTATTGATCTGATTCACATGCATTGCGACGATTGATTGATAATTTCATCACAATTTCGTGTCTGGATTATTATTAGAGTGAGAATTTTGAGTATGAATTCATGATTATTGACGAATTTTTGAGTATGAATTCATAATTTTGAGTATGAATTCATGATTATTGATGAATTTTTTATAGGAAAAATGGCGGGCGACAGCAATCTAAAGGTGTTAAACGCGCTAGATGTGGCGAAGACGCAGTGGTACCATTTCACCGCCATCATAATCGCGGGGATGGGTTTCTTCACTGATGCCTACGATCTCTTCTGCATCTCTCTCGTCACCAAGATGCTCGGCCGCATCTACTACCACGTCGATGGCTCCCCCAAGCCCGGCTCCCTCCCTCCGAATGTCTCAGCCGCTGTCAACGGCGTCGCCCTCTGTGGCACCTTATTGGGCCAGCTCTTCTTCGGCTGGCTCGGCGACAAGATGGGCCGCAAAAAGGTCTACGGCCTCACCCTCATGATCATGTGCATATGCTCCATCGCCTCGGGCCTCTCCTTCGGCCGCGACGCCAAGGCTGTCATGGCCACCCTCTGCTTCTTCCGCTTTTGGCTTGGCTTCGGCATTGGCGGAGACTACCCCCTCTCCGCCACCATTATGTCCGAGTACGCTAATAAGAAGACCCGAGGCGCTTTTATAGCCGCGGTCTTTGCTATGCAGGGCTTTGGCATCCTAGCCGGGGGCATCTTCGCCATGACCCTCTCGGCTATCTTCAACGCCTACTACAAGTCCCCCTCCTACGAGGCCGACCCCTTCGCGTCCACCATCCCCCAGGCCGACTACCTCTGGCGTGTCGTCCTAATGGTCGGCGCCCTCCCCGCCATCCTCACCTTCTACTGGCGCCTCAAGATGCCCGAGACCGCTCGCTACACGGCCCTTGTGGCCAAGGACGCAAAGCGTGCCGCGGCCGACATGGCCAAGGTGCTCCAGGAGGACATCGAAGCAGAGCAGCAGAAGACTGATGCCATGGTCTCCCGTCAAGGGGACTACGACCTCTTCTCCAAGGAGTTCCTCCGCCGCCACGGCCTCCATCTTCTCGGAACAACTAGCACTTGGTTCCTCCTCGACATCGCCTTCTACAGCCAGAACCTCTTCCAGAAGGACATTTTCAGCGCCATCGGCTGGATACCGCCCGCCCAGACCATGAACGCCCTCCAAGAGGTCTACACCATCGCCCGTGCTCAAACGCTCATCGCCCTCTGCTCCACCGTGCCGGGATACTGGTTCACTGTGGCGCTCATCGATGTCATTGGCCGCTTCACGATCCAGCTCTCCGGATTCTTCTTCATGACCGTTTTCATGTTCGCCCTAGCCATCCCGTACCAACACTGGACTCAGCCAGAGCACAGGATCGGGTTCGTGGTGATGTACTCGCTCACATTTTTCTTCGCCAACTTTGGGCCTAATGCCACCACATTTGTTGTCCCGGCCGAGATCTTCCCGGCCAGGTTCAGGTCCACCTGCCACGGGATCTCGGCTGCGGCCGGGAAGTTCGGGGCTATTATAGGGGCATTCGGGTTTCAGTTACTAGCACAGAGCCAAGACCCGAAAAAGGTTGATGCTGGTTACCATCCAGGAATTGGGGTGAAGAATTGTTTGATTGTTTTGGGAGTAGTGAATCTTTTAGGATTGTTGTTCACCTTCTTGGTGCCTGAGACCAAGGGCAAATCTTTGGAGGATGTGAGTGGCGAAAACGAGGATTGATTTGAGACCATTTTTGTCTAATTCAGGTTAATTAAGTTTTTCCTTTGATTTTTATTTGATTTAGTGTTCATTTGAGTGATGATGTCTCTCCTAGTAATAACGGAGATGAAAGACTAGACTTGTATTAGATGTATACTCGTCCTGTTTTTCCATAGACTATGCCGGTTCAATATTTTCACTTTTATATCTTTCTGCATTTATGATTTGAATACAATGTTGCACAAGTCATTATGGAAGTAAAAAGTAGTAGTTGCAATTGAAGTTTACAGAGTAACATTTTTTCACCTTGTTGTTGTATGTGGATAACACAGATGTGGAGGTACATCGCGTTCAGTGGGCGCGATCCTTGATGACATCGAGCTCCATTTCAGCGGGGTCAGTGGCTTGGATGTCGTAATGAATGCAAACTGTTTTTGGAAGTAGCATAGAGCATCTTGGAACGAATTCTAGACACTGCAGGAGACCTGATCACATTTCATATGTATGGATGGCCTTATTATTATCTTCATGTTTGATACTGATTATGAAAAAGATAGTACTATTTCTCACTAACCAGGCAATGAAGAAAATCTTGCTCTTTCGACACTTGTCCGTAGTGACAAAATCGAAATCATAGACCGCATATCGACAATCGTTCTGCGGCAAGGATTCTGCAAAATCATGGTAGTCTTGAGCTGGGCCGCCGGTCTTGTCAACAACAACCTCGTTTTTCTTTTCATCGATCTTGAAAATCACGTAACGATAGCCCTTCTTTCTCTTAAGCTCCATGAATGTGTGCTTGCTCTCATCAGCAACTCCCACACCACAAGATGCATTTTGCTGACCAAGTATATATCATTCATTCTCTCATTATAGTACTATTTCTTAAATTCCAACTAATTTAATGAACAAGAGCACATCAGCCTATAACATTTAGCATACAAGACAAAAAACATGATTTCTTCACAACAATAATTGCATATCAGATTCAAATCAAGAAACATACAAGTATTATGTCTGATTCAAGGAAAAGAATATACTAAAATTCATGAAAATAAGCCATCCAAACTGGTAAAACTAAATTAAAAAATTTATGTCATGAATCAAATTTTGTAGGACTACTAGCTAGCTAATCCCATTTAAGTTATACACTTGAAAAAATGAATGATCACATAAGCAATGAAACAAAGAGTGATGGTCTAATACATTTATACATACCTCTCTGATTCTGAAGGACATGGATGAAATGGCGGATGAATCGAAGAGGGCTTCCAATTTTTTGCAAAGACAAAAAAAAAATCTAGTCTTTTTTCTGGTTTTGTGATAGGAATGGAATTAAGAATATGGTTAGAAAGTTTTCGACGGAAAGGCAGAATATATTCGACAACACAGCAAGCAAATGCATAAATATTCTTCACACGTCACTAGGAGATATTTTTGGGTACGACTAGAACTTTACAGCGTCTAATTGCTTTAGGCCATCATCATGCGTGCATCAATACCGTCTCAATATCATCCCTGCACATATTCATGGGTCCTACTATACTTTTTACCCCATCTCTTAACTAAAAGACAATATTTGCATCCATCCATCTCTTAACCATCTCATCCCTTAACTATTCATTCAATTTCATTTTTTATTTTTATTTCCAACAAATTCAACTAATAAAAACACACTTCATTAAATAAAATAAAATTATAATTTAAAATTCTAAAAAAATAAAAAAACACATAATTAAAATCATAAAAAAAATAAAAATGCATAATTTAAAATACGCTAAATTAAATTATAAAAACTACTCCGCCGGCGAATCATCCTCGAAGGCGATGGTCGTGCCCTCAAGCTAGGTGGAGGCGGAATACCAATTTGATTTGCCAGATACTCAATTCCGGCAAGATGGGCTTCATATTGGGGAGGCGTCATGCGGGCTGTGTCAGCCATCGTGGCGGTGAAGTACATGGACATTAGGCTGTTCAACTGCCCTTGGGTGCCCGAGCCCGAGCCCGCCTGGCTTGATTCTCCTCGATCCCCCACCCCCCCTCCCTGTAGCCGCCTTCGCCGCCTTAGTCCCTTGCGGCCGACGACGTGAACCGGAGGAGCCCCTTGCATCGGATGTCGGGAACTCAACCTCTTGTGAGGCGTTGCCTGACCCGCCTTCCCCGCCCTCACTAGACGAGTATTGGCCACCCGCCATATGCTTCGTGCGTTTCGACCTCGCACCCGCTGCGGAATCGATACCACCAACCCATCTATCAAGATGTTGCACCGCTTGCCAAACATCGGGATGTTTGAAATCTTAGCCGATGTCGGATTTAGACGTCCGCAGAGCCACTCTCAGAGTGTCGGCTCCACTGGGCTTCGCTTTGGTGTTGCTCCGCTTCCCTTCTGTAGATCCCACAAAATTTTTTGACATCTCTGTCGGCTCGCTCAAAATGAGTACGGGGCATCTTTAGGTTGCGGCTGAAGGTCTTGCTCGGCCTTGTTCGGTTGTATACCACGGTGACCCTTTCCCAAAAATCCTTGCGGTTTATTTTATTCCCGATGATGGGATCGTTCGACGTGCTGATCCACGCGTCGAAAATCGCCATCGTCGCCGCTTGTGAGTATGGATTAAGGCCGCCGTCCTCATCAAGGTCCTCCACCGCTTCCGAAGTGTGTTCCTTCGGAATATCCTCCCTAATTTGGGATTATCCTTGCGTTTGCCTATGCCTCGCGGTGGAGGCACGATAGTATGCATCAACTGGAAAAGATGGCGTTTGATATATTGGCGTTGATGAGCCTTGGGTGCTCGGCGACGAACCCTAATTTGGGATTATCCTTGCGTTTGCCTATGCCTCGCGGTGGAGGCACGATAGTATGCATCAACTGGAGAAGATTGTGTTTGGTATATTGGCGTTGATGAGCCTTGGGTGCTCGGCGACGAACCGGAACCACCCAAGAAGTTGATCATGCCAGCCCAATCGCCAAACGCGTTCAAGTCGTAGCCGCCATCGCCACCAGAGCTTCCGTCACCACCGGACATTTTTGCACAAATTGGAGAGGAAAGAGAGATGGTTTTTGTGTTTGTGTGTGGAAAGAGAGAGTGTAGTGTTTATGTGTGGAAAGAAAAAATGGCAGGGGGGTTATTTATAGAACATTGTAGGAAAAAAGGGGAAACGGGCAGGAAAAAACGGTAATTTTTTTTAAAATTTCAGATTTAAAAAAAAATTAAAAATAGCAAAAAACAACGCCCACTCGCGGGACGGCGAGTGGACGTCACACCGTGCACCAGAGCTTGCTACGTGGCACTGGCGCGTGGCGAGATGGACCGCCGTCCCTCCCGACCGACCGAGACACGCGATGAGACGAGATGCTTGCAGTGACATCTCGCTACGGTCTCATCTCGCCGGAACGAGACCGAGACCGCAGCGGGATGCCGCTGTGGATGCCCTTAGTACTCTGTGTATCCCGTCACAAATGAAACATTTATTTTTTGGCATTAGATTTTATATAAGAGAAAAGTAATTCGCAAACCCGGTCAAACAAAAAAAAATATTTCCAACGTCCCCCAATAAGAGTCATATTTTGTCACTTCAGTCCGTCCGACAATAAGAGCATCCCCATCCGTGCTCTTAAATAAGAGCGCGGAGACCCACTTTTACTCCTTGTTCTTAGCTAAGAGCACAACACCCACATCCGTGCTCTTCCGCAAGGACAAGCTCAAGGGTCCCACCATTCTATTATTCAATTTAAATACTTCAATTACTAAAAACATTTCTACAATATAAAAATACATTAAAATATAAAAATTACATAATTAAAAGCCTAAAAATTAAAAATTACATTATTAAAATCTTAAAAAATTAAAACTACATAATTAAAATCCTAAAAAATAAAAATATGATGAATGCAGATGATTTGAGTGAGATAGGAAGATGTAGATGATTTAGTATAAATGTGTGTATTTATAAAAGATGATTTTGGGATTAAAAAAAAAAAATCCAAAAAAACGTCCATAAACGGCTCTATTTTTTGGGAATCCAAAAATATATTTTTTATTTTTAATTTTTGGAATTATTTCTGAATTTTTTTTTAAAAAAAGAAAAATTAATTTTGCCAATGGCTAAGTCGTTGGCCAATCACATGGTGCCACGTAGGGCTGCTCAGCGGCACGGACGTGCTCTTATTTAAGAGCAGCGCCGTGCCGTTGGCACAAACAGACGGCGTACATTGGCGGACGAACTTGTCCTTGCCAGCGGCACGAACGGACGGACGGCGATGCTCTTACCGCTGATGTAATATCCCAACTTTTCGTATTCTTTTTAGTTGTTCTTGAAGGGACGTAAATTTTGCAAGCCGAATTAAATCTTTGTTTACTTTCAACGCTTAAATGAGTATTGAACGTAGTATAGATGATCAAGAGGAGTTTAAGATTTCGTTTAGTATTTGGAATAACGCGGGAGTATTAAATTTTAATGAAATCATCTTAAGTTACTAAGCTTTGGGCCTAAAAATATATAAGACATGTTGGGCGATAGAAATTGCAAATTTAATTACAATCTTTTAGTTTGAGCCCACTTAGGAACCCAATATCATCCTTCTTCTATACTGCCACTTGTTAGTTTTCTCTTCCTACAAAATGTTATTTCAACCTCCTCCTTCCACCTCCTACTTCTATTTCATGTATATTTTAATTCACCGATCAACATCCCATTAAATCTCCCAGCAAATATTCACCATTTATTCATGTCTCCTTTCCATTTCCTCTTCCAAATTCACAAATGAAATTCAAGCAAAGAAACAAGGGAATGAGCAGAGAATTTCCATGAGGGTTTATAAAGCTTTCCCCTGAAGTTTCAATTTACAGTAGGCAATCTTCCTCTCAACTTTTTATTTTATTTCTATATCATTACATGAAGCATAACTTGCATAAATCACAAAGAATAAATCATCAATTGTCTCCGAACCACCAAAGCTACTGAACTTGACAGCAATAATAGAATAACTTGTCAGCAAGCTTGAAGTACCATAACTGGAACATGATAATTTCCAAACCTTAGTTATATGTAAAAGAAACAAAAAGAGTAAGAGTAAGGACGTAGCTTCTGGTCAAGGGGCTGACCGACGGCAGCGCAAATCTGAGCCAGCAGCAACAAGCCGCGACAATGATAGCTCGGCAGTGAGTTTCCACGGAAGGCGACGGCGACGAGCTTGCTGGAAAAACGGGCGCTCACTGCGAGAGACGTCGGGACCCTGTGCAAAGGAGATGGACGTGGCGCTGTGAACGGCCGAGCAGCTGGAGGCGGGTCGGAGACTTTGCAAATCCAGAATCCGTAATCGGCGAGGTGGAATTGGCTGGAGACGGCACTGGGATGCCAAGCGTCGAGAATCACCGAGAGAGAGAAGAAGAGACTTGGTTCTCTCTGAATTTCACATCTGAGAGAGATGAAAAACAGAGGTGCGCCAATGAGGGGTCGCCAACGGCCTGATGGCGTCGGCTGGAGCACTCGTCGGCGGTGGTGGTTGAGAGAAAGAGGAAGAGAAGCAGATATTCGATTTCTGTGGTTTTCAAAGTGTGGGAGAAGGATAAGACGACATGTAAAATTTGATGAACTAATTTAATTATGTTGGACTCCCTTTGGCAAATTAAATAAGTAATTGAAGGGAAGTTGGACCATGTAATGTTTCGAGTGAAAACTTAGGCTGAAGAATTAAAATATATTTGTTGAGATGGAAAAACAAAAAGAGCGATTGGATTAATCAATTACTCCCTCCGTCCCCGAATACTTGACACGGTTTGACCCGACACGAGTTTGAAGAAATGTAATGGAAAGTGTGTTGAAAAAGTTGGTGGGATGTGGGTCCTACTTTTAAAGTATTAGTTTTATAATAAATGTAAGTAGACATGAGTTAGTGGAATATGAGGTCCACTACCATAAATGAAAAAAGTGAACTATGTCAAGTATTCGGGGACAGACCAAAATGACAAACTGTGTCAAGTATTCGGGGACGGAGGGAGTACTTGTTATTGGAGTTATTACTCAATTCCCGAACAAGTAAATAATTTGCAAATTGTTTCTTTTTCGAAATAAATTATTGAAATGGATAGAGCGCTTAATTAAAATCCATGATCTAACTAATTGCATCTTTAGCCATGAGTGTGATGGGGCCGAGGGTGTAGGATTTTGGGGACGTGCGACATCAAGCGGCTGCGTAAATTGAAAGAGAAAGTAAGTATTTAACACAACTCTCTGATTTAATTATTGTACAAGAATTTTAGAACGTACCCAAGAAAGAACAAAGAACAAAACCAAAACACATGCATTCTAAGCAGATGTTTTCATGTTGTCTGATTAAGTATATGTTATTGTTTTCAAAAGGATATATTGACAAGCAATTTATAATCGGAGTAAGGAAAGTCAAGTTAAGGAATTTAAACCCACAAGGTGAACTTTTCTATCCTACATACTATGTGGATAAAATGTCAAATATTTTAAGATGATATTTAGTTATGCAAAGGATGTTGTCTTGCCATAAATGATTTTTTTATGTGTATGGAGCCTATCTGTCTGGTTGTAACGTAAGAATCGAATTCGGGTCCTAGTGAGGGTGGTGTTTCTACTCGGATTAGTGTATACAGGTGACCGTGGAAGGCGGCCACCTTCCACGGCACAAAGATGATATAGTGGAGGTCGTTGGGAGGTGGCCACCTCCCTGGCTGGAGAAAGATGTAGGTGACCGTGGAATAGCACCATCTCCACGACACTTGGTGTTCAGATATGGCTAAAGTATAGAAAGAACTTAGACTGATCAGTCGAACTTTAGCTCACAAAGAATTTAGTAAGCTCGGGCCTTTTAAGAGAAAACCCTCGAGTGTTACTGTAATGGCATGACAATATTCTCATTTTATGTATGTATATTTCGGCAATGTATTCACTGAGTATTTTTATACTCAACCCTGCATATATTTCTAAATGTGCAGGTTGAGCAGTGACGGTGGAGAATGCTGAGCAGAGTTATGATTTTCTTTTTATTTGAAGTAGAGACTCTCGGAGGTGCATGTCTCCATATATGTGACTCTGTTCTTTCCGCTGTGTAGTAAAGTTCTACACAATATCGACTGTTCGTTTATACTCTGATAAATAATTATTGAATAGTAAGATTTCATTCCAATGCTAGTGATCAAGAGTTAATTTGAAGTTGGTTCCACATTATTTCTGAATGAGTATTGAGTCACTATATCCCCTTTTTGTCCCCTCTTCTAATCTCCCACCCCTAGTCACGGTTTCCCGGTTTTGATTTCCTTAGCAAAGTGCGGTCGTGACATAGTGGTATCAGAGCAGTTTCTTTAATGCTTTGAACCCCCAAGAGTCTCTTTCAGTTACCAGTCTAGACTTGTTCCACTAGACTATCTAATTAGTAAAAGAACTATCAGCATTCCCACTAATCCTGCTCAACGAGGGAAAAGGAAATTTGTCTTTTCTTTTAAAAGCGAAGTAGAGGTGTTCAAAAGGTTTGGAAAGAGAAAACTTTACGAACCGTCGGTCAAATGAACGGGTCTGGTATGAAAATATGAGATTTTAGCAAAAGAGATGATGAGTTTTATGAGGCACTTGTTTCAAGCGAATGAAATTAAAAAAATAAAAATAAATAAAAAAAAAGAAAGAGAGTTTTTGAGTTGCGAAAGAAAGGTATTTCCAGAAACTTTAGAAACTAGATACTCCTCTTCTCTGTCCAAACAAAACTGAACAAAGTACGCGATCTAAAATAAAGTTATACATGAGAAAAACATTTGAGTCAGGAATGAAAGACATTTTCATGAAAAGACAAGAACTAGACACCCCGCTTCTAGCGTGGGTAATGTAAAGGTTATTGTGTGTCTCTGTCATGTTTTTATTTCTAAACTCGTCGTAGTTTGACACACATAATTTCCCTTCAAATGTGATGGTGTTATTTGCTCTCCCCCTCGAACTTTTTTTTTTTACCTGTTCACAGTTTTGCTAGAACCTTCTCTAAGGTATCATACAGTCTTTGTGCAATTAATATACCACTTGTTTGAATCCGACCTTGAAATGATTTATGTTTGCAAATAATCACCACAATTTCTCTTCATCTTATGTTAATTTATGACTCAGCTTCGGTCCACATAAATTTGAACCCACCCTCATATTTTTGACACTCTTATTTGACTGCTATCTCCTTTGACTCATATGTGGTGAAAGCAATATTTTGACATTTTGAATTCTTACCACCAAATTTCATCTTGAAAGCTACTCAAATTATGGTTTTTAGATTAATCATTCGTCTTAGTCAATTTTAATCTTTAAAGGACGATATATTATTATAGACCACTCATAAACCATTTGTGTTCTTTCAAACATAATTGTTGATGGTTGCCTTTGCAATTAGCTCGATTCCTCTCATTCTGAGTTTGTTACCTCTGGTTGTCCATAACCTAAAGATATTATTGATGTGGTCTGTCATCATGATTTATAAATCAAAGATCGTCGCAACTCAGAACATTTTGCGTGTTTTCAAATCCCATTGCGATTAATCATTTCAGGCCCTACTATATTGAAGTTCCCTTGCGATGATACCTTGAAATCTTTAGCTTGACGACAATCACGGGAACACTTATTTGATTCAGTATACCTTGATCCTATGACTTACAAGCTATTTCCCTAATGAATTTCTCAAGCTCAAAGATTATAGCTAAGACCTTTGAAATAAACCGCTTAAAATTTCACAAATTTCGGGACGAAATTTTTGTTAAGGTGGGTAGAATGTAATATCCCAACTTTTCGTATTCTTTTTAGTTATTCTTGAAGGGACGTAAATTTTCAAGCCGAATTAAATCTTTGTTTACTTTCAATGCTTAAATGAGTATTGAACGTAGTACAGATGATCTAGAGGAGTATAAGATTTCGTTTAGTATTTGGAATAACACGGAGTATTAAATTTTAATGAAATCATCTTAAGTTACTAAGCTTTGGGCCTAAAAATATATAAGCCATGTTTGGCCATAGAAATTGCAAATTTAATTACAATCTTTTAGTTAGAGCCCAATCTCATCCTTCTTCTATATTGCCACTTGTTAGTTTTCTCTTCCTACAAAATGTTACTTCAACCTCCTCCTTCCACCTCCTACTTCTTCCACCTCCTACTTCTATTTCATGTATATTTTAATTCACCGATCAACATCCCATTAAATCTCCTAGCAAATATTCACCATTTATACACGTCTCCCTTCCATTTCCTCTTCCAAATTCATAAATGAAATTCAAGCAAAGAAATGAGGGAATAAGCAGAGAATTTCCAAGAGGGTTTATAAAGCTTTCTCCTGAAGTTTCAACTTACGATAGGTAATCTTCCTCTCAACTTTTTATTTTATTTTCTATATCATTACATGAAGCACAACTTGCATAAATCACAAAGAATAAATCATCAATTGTCTCCGAACCACCAAAGCTACTGAACTTGACAGCAACAATAGCATAACTTGTCAGCAAGCTTGAAGTACCATAACTGGAACATGATAATTCCAAACCTTAGTTAAATGTAAAAGAAACAAAAAGAGCAAGAGTAAGTACGTAGCTTCTGGTCAAGGGGCTGACCGACGGCAGCGCAAATCAGAGCCAGCAGCAACAAGCCGCGACAATGATAGCTCAGCAGTGAGTTTCCACAGAAGGCGACGGCGACGAGCTTGCTGGAAAAACGGGCGCTCATTGCGAGAGACGCCGGGACCCTGTGCACAGGAGATGGACGTGGCGCTGTGAACGGCCGAGCAGCTGGAGGCGGGTCGGAGACTGTGCAAATCCAGAAACCGTAATCGGCGAGGTGGAATTGGCTGGAGACGGCACTGGGACGCCAAGCGTCGAGAA
The DNA here is from genome assembly GCF_023119035.1 of Salvia hispanica. Lineage (NCBI taxonomy): Eukaryota > Viridiplantae > Streptophyta > Magnoliopsida > Lamiales > Lamiaceae > Salvia > Salvia hispanica. Next base: position 34,142,295 of record NC_062969.1, on the reverse strand, counting down.
TCACCGAGAGAGAGAAGAAGAGACTTGGTTCTCTCTGAATTTCACATCTGAGAGAGATGAGAAACAGAGGTGCGCCAATGAGGAGCCACCAACGGCCTGATGGCGTCGGCTGGAGCACTCGTCGGCGGTGGTGGTTGAGAGAAAGAGGAATAGAAGCAGATATTCGATTTTTGTGGTTTTCAAAGTGTGGGAGAAGGAGAAGACGCCATGTAAAAGTTGATGAACTAATTTAATTATGTTGGACTCCCTTTGGAAAATTAATAAAGTAATTGAATGGAACTTGGGCCACGTAATGTTTCGAGTGAAAACTTAGGCTGAAGGATTTAAATATTTGTGTTGAGATGGAAAAACAAAAAGTCTGATTGGATTAATCAATTACTTGTTGTTGAAGTTATTACTCAATTCCCGAACAAGTAAATAATTTGCGAATTATTTCTTTTTCAAAATAAATTATTGAAATGGATAGAGCGCTTAATTAAAATCCATGATCTAACTAATTGCATCTTTAGCCATGAGTGTAATGGGGCCGTGGGTGTAGGATTTTGGGGACGTGCGACATCAAGCGGCTGCGTAAATTGAAAGAGAAAGTAAGTATTTAACACAACTCTCTGATCTAATTATTGTACAAGAATTTTAGAACGTACCCAAGAAAGAACAAAGAACAAAACCAAAACACATGCATTCTAAGCAGATGTTTTCCTTTTGTCTGATTAAGTATATGTTATTGTTTTCAAAAGGATATATTGACAAGCAATTTATAATCGGAGTAAGGAAAGTCAAGTTAAGGAATTTAAACCCACAAGGTGAACTTTTCTATCCTACATACTATGTGGATAAAATGTCAAATATTTTAAGATGATATTTAGTTATGCAAAGGATGTTGTCTTGCCATAAATGATTTTTTTATGTGTATGGAGCCTATCTGTCTGGTTGTAACGTAAGAATCGAATTCGGGTCCTAGTGAGGGTGGTGTTTCTACTCGGATTAGTGTATACAGGTGACCATGGAAGGCGGCCACCTTCCACGGCACAAAGATGATATAGCGGAGGCCGTTGGGAGGTGGCCACCTCCCCGGCTGGAGAAAGATGTAGGTGACCGTGGAATAGCACCATCTCCACGACACTTGGTGTTCAGATATTGCTAATGTATAGAAAGAACTTAGACTGATCAGTCGAACTTTAGCTCACAAAGAATTTAGTAAGCTCGGGCCTTTTAAGAGAAAACCCTCGAGTGTTACTGTAATGGCATGACAATATTCTCATTTTATGTATGTATATTTCGGCAATGTATTCACTGAGTATTTTTATACTCAACCCTGCATATATTTCTAAATGTGCAGGTTGAGCAGTGACGGTGGAGAATGCCGAGCAGATTTATGATTTTCTTTTTATTTTAAGTAGAGACTCTCAGATGTGCATGTCTCCATACATGTGACCATGTTCTTTCCGTTGTGTAGTAAAGTTCTACACAATATCGACTGTTCGTTTATACTCTGATAAATAATTATTGAATAGTAAGATTCCATTCCAATGCCAGTGATCAAGAGTTAATTTGAACTTGGTTCCACATTATTTCTGAATGAGCATTGAGTCACTATTTATCTCCCCTCTTCTTATCTCCCACCCCTAGTCACGGTTTCCCGGCTTTGCTATCCTCAGCAAAGTGCGGTCGTGACAGCTGCGGATGCTCTAAAAGTCTTATTCCACTTTTATCATAAATGGTAAGTAGGCCATACATTCCACCAACTTATTTGACTCCATTTTGCTATATATAAGTGAGACTCATATTCTACTAACTTATTCAAGTTACTTTTCTTTACATTTTTTAAAACACGTGCCATAACTAAATAAAACTCCTATTTTGGGACAAAGGGAGTAAAATAAGAGAGACGAAAAAATAGAGATAATTTTATTCATTTAAGAAAACATTTCATATTTAATATTCCCTCTGTTTTTTAAAAATGACAACTATTTCCATTTTGGGTCATTCCTTAAAAATAGAAACTTTAGAATTTTAGGACATGGCCCCACAATCCACTAACTCTACTTTCACTATTTTTTTCTCTTCATATCTCTTACTTTACTCATTTTTTTTTTCTGTCTTACTTTACCAATTGTGCAAAAGACTCTTGCCGTTTCAAATATTCTATTTTTTCAATACGGAGGGAGTAGGACTATCTAAAAAGAAAAACATTTCATTTTTAATAAGACATAGTTGTAAGTTGTACTACTAATATAAAAACTTCCCAATATGTCTATATAATAATTATTGGAGCAATCGTAACTGAAATCAATATAAATAAATTAAAAGATTTTAATCGCTATTGAAATAAATACTTCCCCCATCCAATTAAAAATGAAACCCGTATTAAATAACTTTATCTCTATGCAAAATGACGAGAGAGAGTATTTATCCTTATACGAACCAACACTACGTAATAATGACCATTGTTATTGTTATTTGCATGGATAGAATTGCATTATAAGAAAAATAAGCAATATTTCATCTGTTCCATAAAAATATATATTATGATATAACATGAAAATTAAAATAAAATTGGTAAAATAAAGAGAATAAAATGATGGTAAAAGAATTAAAGTAATGTTAGTGGACAGTGAGACTCGCGTTATTATTAGTATTTAATAAGTTAATGATGGACCCTAGTGATATAAGTTGTAGTAAATAAATTAATGTAAATGAGTAATGAGTTAGGTATAACTTTCTGTAAATGAATATGCGACGGATGAAAATTAAAGTACACATATTTTTATAAGGACGGATGAAGTACTATAAAAATAATTGTTTCTCACCATATTCCATTCAGGCGGTGCATATTGTAACACCCCGAGTTTTCGTGCATAGATTTTTGGAGTATAAAAAAAATAAAAATTGGACGAAGAGATGATGAATCTATGTTAATTGATTTTTTTTATCATGAGTAAAGGAATTAAGTTATGTTTTTTGTTCTTATACCATATGGAATTGAAGTGTAAGGAATTTCAAGTTTATGAACTACAATGGTTGGAGGAAGAGAAAAGAGAATGCCAAGAATTTCATATAAATAGGTGTACAAGGGTTTATTGGAATTTATTCAAAAGAAGAAAGGTTGGAGGTATACCTTACAATATAGGAGAACTACCTTTCATGAAAAGGATTACATGGATTTTGGTGTTGGAACAAGTAGAGAAGATATATCTACTTTACAAAAGAAATTTTCCTAAGAGAGCTAAAGGGAGTAAAGAAACAAGTTCCATTAACTCCACAAATCTTTGAGGATCCTCTCCACACCTATCTCGATTCCACACCCCACTCCATGCCAAGAGAAATCAGCCTACAGCCTTCTAGGGACAGCAAGGAAGTTGTCCTCCAGCTGCCACATCAAGATAAAAAGTGTTAGAGTACATTCTTCAAAAAATAAAGTTAAGAGTGCAATTACTAGAACAAGTAAAAAGGAGTGACTAAGCTGCCAGCTCATACTTCTTAAATTTGGAATAGAAACAAAGAGAGAAAGACTAAAGGAGCTCATCTCCTTAACCTGAAGAGTGAAAAATCCTTTTCCACCACATGATCAATTAAGGAACTTGATCACCAAGTATAACATCTTCCAAGACTTTCACCAAGAAGGAAAGGAAGCCTTTATCAAGATTCAAAAAGAGAGTTTAGCAATAACCCAACGAAGAAATTTAAAAACCCAATGGCTTCCACAAGAAGCCAAGACTTGTGGCTATATATAGAGCCATATCACACAAGTTCCTTCACCCTCAAACCACCCCCAAAATTTGAGAAGGAGCAGCAAGAGGGAGAGAGTAGGATTCGGCATCAAGCTGCGGAGTTCCGGCAGTCAAGAGGAGCCGATAACTGAGGTAAATCCGTGCACCAATCTCCATCACTAGAATAACATTCATATAGATTTACATAGCAAGCTCTAGATGAGAACTTAGAACCTTAGATGCTCAAAATTTGGAAATAAGTAGCAAGGATTTTGGAACAAGGACCAAGCCATTAGCCTCAATAACTTAAGCAAATCACAAATGCTTTGAAGATGAAAATTCCAGTAAAGTGTTGAGAATTTGGACTCAAAGGATAGGCCCCTTCATCAAACTCAATTAGACTCCCAACACCTAGTATTAGTTACTGCCATTGAGAGGCCTAAGTAAAATAGCTAAGTTAGAAGACTTAGCTTAGGGGGAAGGTTGTCCAGTGATAATGGGATTACGCCGGAAACCGAGGAGGGAGCTGCCTCACGCGAATCCGACAGACGGGGCAGCGACGCAGCAGCTCCGAAGGCAAGGAGCTCCCCAACACTTGTTCGGCGGCGGGCGCTGCGGTCTCCGGAGGAAGATTCCCGGCGGAGAAAAGAAAAAAAAAACAGAGAGGGAGACGGAGAGTGAAAGGCGACACCTTCTCTGTCGGCGACTTCGTTTGGAGAGAGAGCTCGACGGTGGCGAATCCGCCAGAGTTGGCGACGGAGAGCCGAGAGCTCCTCCGAGCTCGACGAAAGAAGAGAATGCGATAGAGAAGGAAGTAACCGCCGACGGGACTCCGAAATTTCAGTCGAGGAGGAGGCGATTTCGCCGGAGAAGAGGGAGAAGGGCGGCTGGAGACGTCGTTCCTTCCTTCAAGAGTTAAGGATTCTGAAATTGGATTTAATTTGAGAGAAAATGGATTGTGGAAGAGAGGGAGTTGACCGATGGAGGTGTATGTGGTCCTTGGTGGACTAATTATGTAGGGCCACTTAATTTGTTGGTTGGGCCTTAGTATTTTCTTTCAAAGTGAAATAAGATGGACTTAAAATAGCTATTAAGGAAAAATGGGCCGATTATTTTAGGGGCCGAGAATAAGTATGAATTTTGGACTAAAATTAATCCTATTAACCAAGTGGTTAATTCACAAAATTTGGAAGATGGAATAACCTTAGTCAATCGAGAAAGTTGGACTAGTCATCAATATTTTTTTTGCCAAGTCAAAATTTAAGGAGATGGGCCTAAAGAAAGTGTGGTGAGGAAAGTCAATTATTGGACCAAGAGATTGATTAGGTTTGGCCGAGAATCAATTAAGTTTGGATGAGAATAAATTATCATGACGGATGGACTTGTTTAATCGTGGTTGGAACTATAGTAGATACATGTTGATATGTTGAGACGGGAAATAGTCAAGGCCGAGAATTAAATTGTTGGAGTAGAATTAATTTAAGGACTTGAGTTGGATCTCAATCAATTAATTCCCGAATAAATTACTAAGTTTTCGAAGATGGAAAATATTGAAATTGGAGAAGCGAATGGGCGGCCTTAAGAAAATTCAAAGAAAGGATTTAGAGAGGGATTTTCCATGAATCCATACTGTAGTAAATAAATACCCAAGTGATTATCTTCGAGAAAATAGAGATTTCCCCGAAATTAGTGAAGTGAATAATCAAACCTTATGAAGTAGTGAAGCCCGAGGTAGGATTAGAAATCCTATAAGCCGAGACTAAGATATAGGTGCTATCCATTAGGATGCAAGCATTGTTTCTCATCAGAAATATTTCAAGTACTAATTAGCGTGCTACGCTATTTATATTCAAAGGATATTTTGCTCGAGGGCAAAGTGAGGCCAACACGAGAGTTTTTATTTGGAGATAAGCATATCAGGTGGGCTTTCCTTATCCAACACACTAGTGTGGACATAAATCAAATACTTGTGAAATTATGAAAAATCATCTTTTCTCAAAATGGAGCTATGATTCTTTTTAAAGTGTTGTCATGCCATAAATTGTTTGAGGCCTATCTGTTGGGGTTGTAGCCCGCGGGTTTTGGCGATGCCAACCCGAGTTTAACGAATTTGGTTCCCAATAGGACCGCAAATCCTGTTCGGAATAACGTGCACGCGAGCCATGAGCCATCAGCTGTTGGCCGGCGATGTGTCCGCTGAAGGTGGCCACCTTCACGGTACACGATTCTCAGATTTGGCGAGTGATTTGGAGAACTTAGATTGATCAATCGAACTTTTAGCCCACAAAAGAATTTAGTATGCTCGGGCCTTTTAAGAAAAACCCACGTGTGATACTGTGGATGGATGACAACTATATATTGTATGTTTTGTTTTCGGCATGTGTCCACTGAGTACTCCTGTACTCAGCCCTGCATGTATATTTATAAATGTGCAGATTTAAGCAAGGGGGCGGAGGCGTGCTGATCAGAGTCGATGCTACTTAAGAAAATAAGTGTGGATCTCTCGACGCTTCGTGTCTTCATACGCGAAGTCGTTCTCTGGACTTTTTCCGCTGCAGTTTGTTAAGAGAGAATAGTAAACTCTCAACATCGTAACTCTGATTCATTTTGATGAAATGCTATTGTCATTTAAATCCTTGTATTTGAATACTTGGATCTTATCTTATGATATTGTTTGACTTTTCAATGTGCAAGTTTCATTTCCATTTCTTCCTAATTCCTTTAAATCCTTTTATTAGTCGCGATTTACCCGCTTTCGCTATCCTTAGCAAAGTGCGGTCGTGACACATATGGAGAACGATGCCTATTTGGGAGAACGATGCATTACTTAATCTTACTGTACTTCAAATCTTACCGTTCATTCTGCTACGTTCCTTCGTTAAAGGATAATCACGTCAGCACGCATTTCATAATATATATCCCTTCCGTTTCTTTATAGTTGAGGCAAAACTTTTCGATACAAAGTTTAAGAAAGGAATGTTGAGTGTTAAATAAATAGATAAAAAAGTAAGAAAGAGAAAAAGGTGGAGATAATAAAGTAAAAAGTGAATAAAGTAGAGAGGATAAAGTAAAAGAGAGTAAAATAAGAAAGGAAAAAAAGTTACCATATTTATATGACTCAACTATGAGGGAACTTTCCGAAATTGAAAAATGACTCTACTATAAGAGAATGGAGGGAGTACTCCATTCGTTCCACTCTATGTTGAATGTCCCACTCTGAATGACACATTTCAAAAAATTAAAACATCTCTCTCTACTTTATTCTCTCAACTTAACTCACAAAACAATATTATACAAAATTCCGTGCCAAAATAGAAATATTCCACTTAAAATGGGACTGATAGAATGAATAAATCTGAAACTTATAAACTTGAAAATAATACTAATGAAATAGAACTTCAAATGTTAGAGTCGTCATTTATTTATAGCCTCATTTTAACTTATCTTGACTTCAAAAAAAAATTAGACTTTGTGAAGGAAATGATGAAAAAAAATAGCAAAATATAGACCTAATAATTTTATAGTAATTAAATATGAGTATAATAATTTAGTTAAATGTAGATCCATTTATAAAAGGAAAATAAATAAGATTTAAATTATAAAGATATAGTTAAAGACATTTTTCACGGTTGGATTTGGGGATGTCAATCGGATCGGTCTAGTGGGTTTCAGACCAACCCTATTCAGATTGCGTGTCAATCGGATGCGGACTAATCGGATTGTACTTTTTTTGAGTTATGAAAATTCAACCCTAACCCTAAAAGCTCGGGTTTCAAGCTAGCCTAATGAGTTTATCAGGTTGCTACCGATAATGTTAACATACGATCAATCCATAAATAATGATGAAAATTAATTATATTTATAAAATATAAAACATTTAACTATGATAAATTTGAGATATATGCTTATACTCAAACATAAACATGATCAAATACTAATATATGAGATTTGTGCAAAATGAAACATAAACATATTTCAAAAAATTTTAAAGCATGTTATAGAAATTTAAATACTATTTTTTAGCTAGTTTGTAGTTTTTAATTTATTTCTTTATTATTATATTAATAAAAATTAACATATAATTTATATATTAATATAAAATTAAAAGTTTTTTTAGTCATCTATATTTTAAAAATAATCAATGAATTGTCGATTTATGGGTCAAACAAATACAGAACAATAGAAATTTATCCTATTTTTAGGCCAGCACATCGTGTTTCAGATCTAATCCTAACAAATTGGGGGTTAATTAGGTACGGGCTATCAGGTTGCAATTTTATGAAGCTAAAAATTTCCACCCTTAATCCTATAAGCTTCACAAGCTATTTGACCAACCCATAAAAATTCATTGAAATGATAGACTAATTAAAGGAATAGTATGGAATTCGAATGCGTGAGGATATGTAAAGACAGCTGAAATGGTGTAACAAAAAAATTTAAAAAAACAAATTGTAACATAGTTAGAGTGAACATGCGAACACAATGCACTTTTTCAACATAGAGTAATTTTACCTATTTCATTAATCCCGATTCCTCTGTAAGTCTTATCTCAAATTTCAAATACGTTTTAAAGAGGACATTTAATTAAAAGTTGTAAATTCTAGTTGCTATTTCCATCATAGTAGAGTCATTTTTCTAATACGTTTCAGAATAATGGAGTCATTTTTTTTAATAAAAATCAACACATTTATTCTCCTCATTTTACTCTCTCTTACTTTATTTTCTTTTCATATTTCTACTTTTTCATTTACTACTTTATTCTTCATTTACTTAACTCACTTAACACAATTTTTCTTAAATTGTATGCCAAAAATAAACGACTCAACTACCACTGAACAAAGAGAATACTTGTTATTTTACATACATAAGTATTAAAATTTATTACTAACAAATCATTATTTTATCTAATTTTATAATTAATCAATATTTAGTTCTAATAGATTAATATATAAATCATATTTTGACAAATAAAATTATTTAATTCAATACTCTCTCTATCCACCAATACAAGAGCATAACCGGACACGAGTTTTAAGAAATATGGTAGAAAATGAGTTGAAAAGGTTGGTGGAAGATGGGTCTTACTTTTATATACACCTCAGTTTTATAATGAAATGTGAGTGAGATAAAGTTACAGGAATGTGAAGTCTATTACCAAAAATAGTAAAAAAAATAAACGAAAAAAGTTTACTAGTGGACGAAGAGAGTATAATACGATGTTATTTCACTGACTAAAGATGACGTCATTTCTGCTGATGTTCGATAGAGCCATGTAAATAAATCATCAAACTACATTAGCATTAAAATTTTGATTGACTGCAAAATCAGAAAAATCAATAATTTAGTTGCAATATCAAAATACTCCCTTGGTCCGCCATTAGGAGTCTCATTCATGGGTGACACGAGTTTTAAGAAATGTTAAAAAAGTGGGTGGAAAAAAGTTAGTGGAATAGGGGTCCCACTTGTATATATTAGTTTTAAATAAAATGTGAGTGGAATAAGTTAGTGGAAGGTGGATGGGACCCTATTATCATTTATGGTAAAAGTAAACCGGGACTCTTATTCGTGGACGGACTAAAATGGAAAAACGAGACTCTTATTCATGGACGGAGGGAGTAAAAACTAACGGTTTGATCAATTATAAGAAAGCTGACACTATAAAATCATAACTTAATTGAAAAATTAGGAATTTTTGGACAAATTATCTAAATATGTTGGACAAATTATCCTTTAGAAAGGACTTTCGAAGTACTCCCTCCGTCCCATTGAAGATGACCCACTTTCCTTTTTGGTTTGTCCCAACCAAGATGACTCATTACTTAAAATGGAAACACTTTTATCTCTACTTTATTCCCTCTTTCTTACTCTACTCTCTCCTCTTAACACACAAAAGTTAACTGCATAAAATTTCGTGCCGCCCAAGGAAGGGGTCATCGTCCTTGAGACTGAGGGAGTATGTCATAAATTAAGAGATCTTCTGACATCCACGATGGGTCTGCGTTTCAGTTGTCCTCATTTAACAATGTGATACATCAAGGGTTGAGTTTGGAAATTTTGCTCTCATTAATTTATTTTTGTGTTCTAGAAAAGAATATAAGCAATGCACAAAAAGTTCTATGTAGAGTTTGATAATGAGGGTGTAAACAAGATAAAATTGATAAATTAACTAGCCAAAATAATGTTACTGTACTTATGTTTTTTACTATCTTAACTAGGCGAAGCATAGTTAGGCTACCAAACGATAGAATTTCATTAATCTTATTAAATTCAGTAACAATGGAGATAATTGTAGTATATTGTATTGTTATCTATCATAAAAAATTTATTTAATTTTTTTATATTATTTAACAAATTATAATATATATAGTATTTTTTAATAAAATCCATGTGAAAATTCTTTTCTTGATATAACTTGCAAAGTAAACAGTAGGGTTATCAATTAGGTCAACCAAATGAATTTCGGACCAACCCTACTTGGGCTGCAGGTTCGAGTGAATATTCAATCATAACCCTAAATATCCGGGCTGCTGCCGATAAAATTAACATATGATCAATCAATACATAATAATGAAAACTAATCTTATTATATGATGTAAAACATTTAATTATGATAATTTTGAAATATTCATTTAAACTAAAGCGTAATTAAATGCTAATTTAAAATTTGTATGCATAAAATAAAAATTAAACATATTTTGATAAATTTAGAGTATATTTTAAAAATCAGAATATTTTTATGCCCTCATTGTCCCACAATAGGAGTGATGCACTTTTTATTAGCACTAAAAATAACTGCAAGTATACATGGTAGATCTATTATAGCTAAAGGTCAGTACCGGGTTGTCGAACACGGGGAATAAGATCATCGACTGACTACCTTCTACTAAGCATCTTTTACTATTTGGAGAACCAGAGAGTTTTTGAAAATTTTTGAAAACAATTAAACTGGAAGCAGTTAATCACCGATTGCAACAAGAGAAAATATATGAGATAAGAGAATTCCAGGGACGTGCGTTCACAATTATGGTTATACAAATTCCAACTACAATACCTTAGCACAGTTTATACTTCGATAGAACGAGTCACACTAGTTATGCCCATGCGGTACAAGCGTAGATTACTAACACTAGGGGTGTCAATCCTAGATTCGTAACTAATAAAAGCTCCTAAGACCCTTGAAAAGTCATCACTCTCAATTAATAGTGCCGTTTTAAGGGAAGCTAATTGTAGTGTCTATTAAGTGGATCTAACTCGTCAACCTCCTCTCACGATTATGTAGCAAGTTATATCAAATCAACATCGAATGTGTCACTCAAGCATGCAGTATTACGGAACAACTTAAGGAAGAAACGAAGTAAAAACAAAACGGATATTAAATAGAAAAAGGAATTGTATAAACCAATAAGAGATACTAACACATCCCTAAAATCCTATGAATTTAGTTACACGTAATAGAACAATCTAAAAACATAGTTTGAAGGGAAAGCAATGTAACAATAAGAACTAAAGTGATAAAACCCAAATGTAGAATCATGTAGCCTTGATCTCTACTTGAATCCATCTTCAACCTCTTGCACAACGAAGATCTCTCAAATATTATGCTCAAGAATTGTTAGGCAAAAGAGTATGTAAAAGTGTCTATGAATGAAGAGGTTTGAGGGGGTATATATTGGGAGAAATTCGAATCCTATGGATATAAGGAAAAGATTGGCTAATTTTGGTAAAATTTGGAGAAAATCTAGGTCAAAACGTGTGCCGCGTTTTCGCAGCGGACCGCTGCACCTTGGCCAGCGGTCGCTGTGCGTTGCCCGTAGCTTTTGCCCATTTGTGTAGCGGTCGCTGCATGAGTTATAGCGGTCGCTGCAAATTAGTCCAGTGGCTTCGGGACCTTCTCGAGCGGTAGCTACACACTTCCCAGCGGTCACTGGGCGTCTTCAGATTTTTAGCTACACACTTCCCAGCGGTCGCTATGGGCCAGCGGTCGCTGCGACACACGCAGCGGGGCGCTGGGCGTCTTGAATGCTCTAGATTTCCATCTTCGACTTTTTCTTATCTTTTTAGCTCAAATATGCACAATTCTCACAAAACATGTCAGTCAAAAAACCCAAATAGATAAAACATGTAAAATACGGACATAAATTGCGATCTAGACATTAAAAACAGACCAAATAAGGGTCCTAGAACAGTGCAAAATCCGAGCGTATCAAGGAGTCTGAAAGAGCAGGTGTTTTTGGGGGTGTTGTGTTATGTGTAGGGCTGGGTAAAAATACCGAAATACTGCCCTTATCGTATCGAAAAAATACCAAAAATACCAAATTTTTGGTATACCGCAATTTTCGGTAAGATATCATACCTTACAGATTTATTTCGGTACGGTAACGGTATGAATTTTTATATACCGAGGTATACCGGGGTATACCAAAAATACGGTATATACCATAATTTTAGGTATATACCGTAATTTTCGATATATACCGATATCAATATATGCCAAATTATACTTTTACCAAACAAATAAATATTTACATGTAGAAATCAAATCTTGCCTCATTATAGTTGTCGGCTAATCATGTAAATATAAAATCAAATAAACTCAATTAGGAAAACTTGATATCGTTGAATCAATTAGTTTCAAACAAATATCGTTGAACGTTGTGTGATTGGTGAAGTTTAATTGTTGCAGTTTTTTTAACATTATTTGAATATGTTAGAGTTTGATTAAATTTCATGTCTTCTAAGTATTTTTAAATATTATTTTCATTGTTTTTGTATTTAGAATTATTTACAAAATAATGAGATTTTGGTATGTCGTACCGTAGTCCGATATAATGTAAACTCTGGTATACCGCACAAGTACAGTATACCGAGTTTAGGTATGACATATTGAAAATAACGTATGATATCGGTATTGAAATTTGTAATACCGAAAATAAGGTATACTGAAGTTCGATATACCGAAAATATTGGTAAGGTAAAGGTATGATTTTTTCTCATATCGAATTTTCGGTAAGGTATACGGTATGATGGTTTCGGTAAGGTATACCATACCTATCCACCCCTAGTTATGTGCAGATGTCTATCCAACTGATCAGGATGAAAATCCCAACCTAGCTGAGTCGTTGGCACGACAACCTAAACCTGGTATCAATAAAATTCCTCAACCCACTTCTACTGGCTAGTATAGTGGACGTAAGGGTCGAATCCCACAGATATGGACACGTTAGGACAATCGTGGTGATAATCTGGAAGGTTTGGTTAGCTACCACGCTTTGGGTTGAGGTTCTACCTAGACAGGAATTAAATGTGGTACTCTACTGACTGGTGGACGTGAAAGTGATCGACATGTGGCTATGTACGTGAGAGTGGGGGACAAGGTATTTTGAAGAAATGTGGGAAGGAAACGGTTACTAAATAAGGCAATATGGAATAACAGAGAATATATAGTGGTTGGGTGGCTACTCTGACAGGTCTGTATGGTACCAACTCAAAAGCAAAGGACAAAAGTAAAAAGTAACTAAAAAGTAAAAGTGGTCCTAGAAAAAGTGGATTGTGATGTTTTCTTCTTCAACAAGTATGCATAGAATTTAAATGAACACAAACTCCATGGATGAACTCAGATTCACAGCTTCAAACATAAGATCCATAAATTAAAAGCTTAAACTCAAAGATTAACAGCTAATAACTCCAGATTACTCCTACTGTCTAACATGCAAGGTGGCGACAGTGACGTAAAATGAAAAACTCATGCACAAAACCTTAAACCGAAACAAAGAAACTCGAAATTTCAGTTGACAAACCCCGATCCAGCCTACTCAAACGTAAACATGCTTAAACACTTAGAAAATAAACGCGATAACTAGATCTAAGCTACCTAGGCAGAATGAAACATATTCGAACCAAAAGAGATGCATAAAACAAACTTCATTACTAAGAGCATTTGGATCTTAACAAAATACTTCAAAAGATAACAAAGATTTAAGTTATGCAGCAGATCCAACGAAAGAAAACAAGTAAAGATTTAAACTAAGAAAAAGATTAAGATTGTTTTGCCACTCCGGGCGATGAAACTGCTACTACTATTAGATGAATTGGCTGGAACGATGGTCGATGATTTTTCAGTGGACGTTTGGAACTTCAGGTGACCATGGCTGTGGCAAGGAATGAGAAGATGTGGACAATGCTGAAGGAACTGATCATTTCCGAGAGAGAACTCTAAGTGGCTCCTTTTATAGGGAGGCTTGCCCTTACTTTTAGAGTAGACTTTCTTCGCGAAATGACTCCTTTGCCCTTGTTTGTGGTTGATCATCCAAGCAATCCTTCTTCTCCATCTCGAGCCTTCTCTCTGGCATGCATTCTGGTCAGTATTGCACCTTTCTAGCGCTCTTTTCACCTGAGTTGTCCGAACCTTCTTCTACTGACTTGGACCCTTTTCCTACACACTTAAGCAACTTCTTTGCGGATAATACATGTAATTCATGACATACTGACCAGTAACCAAGGCCTAAAATACGACTTATCAGAGTCCTATTCGGTCTGGACACGAATTTTAAGAAATATTCCCTTCGTCCACAAAAAATAGAGCAATTTGTGCATGGTATGAGTTTTAATGTAGAATTGGTAAAGTAAGAGAGAAGGAAAAAAAAGTAAGAGAGAAAGAGAAAAAGTAAGTGAGAAGTAGTGTTAGTGGAATGATGTGTAGGGTTATTATTTATTGAAAACTTTCCATAAATGAATGTACTCTATTTTTTGTGGACGGCCAAAAATGGTAATTGTGCTCTTTTTTTGTGGACGAAGGGAGTATAAAGAAAAGTGGGTTGAAGAAGTTAGTGGAATGTGGTCCCACTTATATAGCTATATGAATTTGTATTATATACCAAACTAGTTTTAAATGTAGAATGCCAAACAAATCATTATTAAATAATGCGGAGTTCATTACAACTTTATTTGGAGGTCATTGATACACTCAGATTTTGCATTGTTTTAAGGCCATTATTTAGTCTATTTTGAGTGTTAAAGTTGCATTACATGTCCATTAATTACATATTTTGTCTATTTTGATATTTTTACGTGTTTTATGATAAATGTGCAAAATAAAGCCTAAAAAGATAGCAAAAAGTCGAAGATAGAAATCTGAAGTATTCGAGTCGTTGCCAACGATCGCTGAACAGGTAGCGGTCCGCTTCGAAAATTTGAGCTGAAAAGAAGAACACGCGCAGCGACTGCACCGGGAGATTCAATAGCTACGGATGATTGCCAGCGACCGCTAATCAAGAGACAGTAGCTACAGAACAATTTGCAGCATCGCTGAACAAAGTGCAGCGGCCCGCTGGAAAAACGCGGCGCGCAGAGTTGACCTACTTTCTCTCCAAGATTTACCATGCTATGTTGAATATTTGTCATATTAAGGAGCACGAAATTAAAGGGTATAAATACCCCTCAAGCTTCATCAATAGGATCATCTTTTGCGGCATAATTTCCAGAGATAATATTTGAGGGTCCTTCAATTGTTCATCAAGATCAAATGCGTTTGAAGAAGGATTCAAGAGAAGATCAAGGCTACAAGATTCAACATTTGGGTTCTATCATTATAATTTCTTATGTTTTGTTTGATTTGACTAGAAACTATATTTTTAGCTTATTCAATCATGAGTAACTAAACTCATAAAATTATAGAGATGTGTTGGTAACGACTTTGGTTATACAATTCATTTTTATTTAATATTTATTTTGTTCTTTACTTCGCTTCTATTCTCAGTGTTGGATAATTGCTTCATGTTTGAGTGATACATTCTGTGATGATTTTTTATTGGCTTGTAACATAATCTTGAGAGGAGGTTTGCGAGTTAGAATAGTTTAGTTGACGTTACAATTAGCTTCCCTTAAATCGACACTGTTAATTGAGAGCGAGAACATTAGGAGTCTTAGGAGCTTTTAGGAGTTATTAATCTAGGATGGACACCCCTAATGTCTATAATCTATTTTATGCCGCATGGACAATATATTTGTGACTGGTTCTAGTGAAATATGAATTGTTCTAGGATGTTGTAATTGAAATTTGTATAACCATAACTGTAACAACACATCCCTAGAATTCCCTTATCTCATCTGATTTTTCTCTGTGTGTTTTATCTGCAATCATTACTTGTTTTAGTTCTTACAATCTTATTTTTAAAAACTCAATTTTTGTGTTTTTCCAAATAGTAGAAGAATCCTATCAGAAAATAGACAATTTGTGATTGTTTTTCCTGTGTTCAATATCTGATATTGACCATTAGCTATACTATATATACTCTGTATACTTGCAGGTTTATTTAGTACTAATAAAAAGTGCATCAGTCATTATAGAGAGTTCAAATACTATATTTAAAAACAATAACCTCATTTGACATAAGTAAAAAAAATCCAAAGTTCATTATAGGTTTATTATTAGTTCATTATAATGAACTCCGTGTTATCTTATAATGATGTTATTCTGCCTTTAAGGTTTAAGAATGGTTTGGTATTGATCACAGTTTTTTAATAAGTTGGTTAAATGTGGACCTACTTACCATTTATGATAAAAGTGAAATACGACTCTTATTATGGGACATATAGAAATGCCAAAATATGACTCTTATTGTGGGACAGAGAAAGTAGTTAATTTAAAAATTTTAATTTATTTATTTATCATTATATTACGAAAAATCTAATGTATATTAAATCTATACAATATATAAAAGGGTAGTTTTGGAGAATTTTACAAGATTGCCGTTTAATTTAAAAAATTATACTCCCTCCGTCCCACTTTAGGAGTCCCGGTTGAGTTCGGCACGGGTATTAAGAAATGTAAAGGAAAGTTGGTGAAAAAAGATAGTGGAATGTGGGTCCTACTATTTTATATTAGTTAATAAAATGTGAGTAGAAAAAGGTTAGTGGAAAGTGGGGCCAATACCATTTATGGAATATTTCAACCGGGACTCCTAAAGTGGGACATCCAAAAATGGTAAACCGTGACTCCTAAAGTGGGACGAAGGGAGTATTAAGTTAAAATGTATAATTAAAGGGCATTTAAACGTTTGATTAAAAGTTAAAAACGTGTGATTAAGTGGAGCCTCTAAATTTTGTAGTTACATCAAGCAAACATGCTATGAAAAGCCTACGTGGAGTGAGTAGGAGGTTTTACAAGGGTTACATTTCGGCTGGTTATATTTTCAAAGACACTAATGTTTAAGTGAATGAACCACAATTTACAAAAATGACGTTTCGGTTTAAGTCATTTGAGGAAATTAGTCGGATTACCAATATAGCGGACGAACCACTTTTTGGTGACTTCAGCATCTTTAATTTCGGCGTTAATTTTTATTTCTATTTCTCCCTAGCCGCTTACTTCTTACTTTTACTGATATTATTGGTGTGATTGTCAATTGTGGTCAGATTGTGACACACTCTACATCTAGACTCATTGAAATACAACTATAAGATCCACAGTACGAGTTGAATTATTGTTTAGTTTGCTCGTTTGTTAAATATATTTTAAACACCTCTTTCCTCAGGCATAACATCCTCTATTTCACATTGTGGAAGATATTTTAGACTCCTATTTTGAACAGATGGAAAGAGTTAAAGGGCAGATTCCTATAGCTATTGTCCAATTCTACAAGCCTACTTTATTTTGAGGTGGGATGGTTTTTAATTATTTATTTATTGAATGTATTTATTTTACAGTGTTGTTACCCGGAATAACTTATAAATAATTTCAGGAGCTGTCCGTGCGAGCACACATTTTAGTGCATCTAGGGTTCACATTAATGCAAATATTGATGAAATTTTCAAATTGAAGGAGAGGTTTGTTTTTGCCCCTTATATTTGTATGTGTTTGCTGTTACATAAGATCATTATAAGATTTAAGCTCATTTATCTGTTTGATATCTTACCATGGGAATTCTATCTTGATAGATTAACTGGCGTGGACTTTTTTGCATGTCATTAATCGACTGTTCCTTTTACATCTGATGAATTTGATGCTCTTGATATTAAATCTCTAGGGGATGTACTACACCTAAAGACATTTTTTTTCCTTTTATTTGATGTTTTTTTTTTCTTCATTGCTAGGTTTTATTTAGCTCACGATTATTTATTGTGATGCATAGGATGCTTCTAAATGGTTATGTGGAAGAATTGAAAATTTCGAATGTCACTATAGCCAATGGTTCTATATGGCATGCAAACGGTGTGCTAGAAAAGTTTCGAAGGTCAGCAATAGGTTCAACTGTACAACCTGTGATGTGTTCGATGGCATTGCCGTTCCAAGGTTTAGCGCTACCCACTGTTTGCCATCTGTTATATTTGTTCCCACATTTACCCATTCTACTTAATTTCATTTTCAAGTATAGATTCGTCGCAAACATTGTTGATTGTATTAGTAGTGCTTCATTGCTACTGTAGGATCGAGAGTGTTTGCATCTGTTGGGAAAACGAGTTGATGACATTCAACTTGGCATAAGGAGGTACTTTTATGGCCCACACAATTATTTACTCTTATTTTCGCATTTGTTTGATTGAACTTTTTTGCCCAGGTTGAAGGTGTTGAATACATTCCTATTGAGATAGAGAAAAGCCCAGGTTGAAGGTGTTGAATACATTCCTATTGAGATAGAAAAAAAGCTTGTTGGCAAAACTTTGCTATTAGAGTCTAACTAAAAAAGCATTATGAGAATCGAAATAATCCACCATATACTGTGAATAAAATTTGCAGTGTAGCTCACATTGTTGACAAATATACTCCTCAAACTTTGGACTTAGAAACTCCAGAAGCAAAAGTTGAGAGTCCTAGAATTTTGAACACGCTCGTAGGGAAGGTGATGTTTTTTCCATTTTATTTTTACTGTGCATGGATTTCCATTTACTAATTATCATTTCATCTCATCTTCCTGAACCGGTCTTTGTTCCACAAGGTTCTATATCTGGTACCAACTATCCAAAAAATTGATTGGCAAAGAGTCATTGAAAAGATCTTTGGATATCGAAATGATAGGGGAGACAATTGTGGTAGGCGAGAAGAAGAAGTTAGTCATAAAGCAGGAGAAGATTTAGTTACTAGATGTTTTTGAAAAGTGTTTTTTTTTTCACACCTCCCGTAGTTGGACTTGCTAGTCTCTTTTTATTTTGTTATATTGTTTTTTTTCTCAATTTATGTTGCCTACTAAATGTTGCTTTGTTGCCCTCATTGTTGGCAACATTTAGAGGGTATGCACTTTTATTTTAAGAATTTTTCTTATGTTTTTATTGCAGTGACAATTAACAAGAGCCAAGATCGCATGTGGGATTATTTTTTAAAAAACTTGTTTTTAGTCAAGGCCAATTGTATATTGCTGTGTCTAGAGTTACAAATCATGCAGGATTGAAGATTTTAGTTTGAATTTTGAACTTAATAGTACTGTGTCTTCTACTATGAATGTTGTTTACAAAGAAATTTTTCAGAACATATGAATTACTGTTTTATAATTTAGTCTACAATAATTTATTTATGTTTACCAATTTTGTTTTACTGTTGACCTATATATGACTTTTTTCCCCATGTTGTCAACGTGTGTTCACAATTTATTTATTACAGATCCAATAAATTTCACCCACAACTTATGCATAAGCTTTAGTAAATAATTAGAAATATTATCTCTATTAGATAATTTAACCCACCACATTATAGTTTTAAATAGTTCAATGTTCCGTGCATAGCACGGGTGAGATACTAGTACCCATAAAATTAAAGATTTATTTATGGTTATTTATATTAAAAATAATTAATGAAGTGTCAAAATTACATGAAGAAATAATAAAAAATAGTTATACTTAGGTCCAGCCAATCGGATTTTGGGTCTACCCCACTCAGGTTGTGGGCTAATCAAATGCGGGTTAGTTAATAATTGGATTATAATTTTATCGAGTTGTAAATTTTCAAACCTAACCATCTAAATTTAGTGGGGCTGCATTGTTATCCTTAGGGCATCCACAATAGGGCGGACTAAAGTCCGCCCTAAACCCTGATAGTCCGCCCTAAACCCTGCCCTATGCTCCGCCACATCATCATTCTATCCTCCTACCCTTCTACCTGCAGTGTGGCGGACTATAGCCCGCCCTATAATTTTAACTCTTATTTTGTAATTGTTTTAAAATTTTTATGTTTGCAAATATATCAATTAGCAAGAATAAAAATATAAAAACACCACAAATTAAAGGCATATCCTATTGTTAGTATTTATTTTTTATTTTTTATATTCTATGCTTGCAAATATGAAAATTCTCGGAATTCATTATTAAATTTAGAGAGAAATTGTGATGGGGAAGAGAGTGGAGTGAAAGGTGTGAAATGAAGTAAAATAAAATAGTGATATATACATAGAAGAAAATTAAAAAAAAAAATTTTAAAAAACGAAAATGTGTGCATCGTCCGGACTATCCTCCTTACCCCCCACAATGGGGCGGAGGATAGGCCGGAGGATGAAAAAAATGGTGCATCGTCCGCGGAGGATGAATAGGGCGCGGAGGATGGAAGTGGCATCCTCTGTGGTGCTACAGTGGCGGACTATAGGGCGGAGGATGCATTGTCCGGGCTATCCTCCGCCCCATTGTGGATGCCATCCACAATGGAGCGGACTAAGCCCCACCCTAAGCCCCGCCCTATGCACCGCCACATCAGCATTTTATCATCCGCCCCTTCCACCTACAATGGGGCGGACTATAGCCCGCCCTAAGCCCCGCCCTAAACATTTTACTTATATTGTGTATTTATATAATTTATTTAAATATATCAAGCAAAATAAATAAATAAAAACAACACAATTAAGGAAAATCCTACATTTAATTAATTAAAAAAAAGTTACAAAATTAGAAATAAAAAAAAAAATTGCACTACATATAAAAAAACACTAGCTAGTCTAGAGTAGTCCCCCCAACCTGCGGCTGAGGCCATCGATCATCCGCTGGATGCCTTCGATTTGAGTCGGGTTGGTCGCCTGCATCAGGGCGTTGTGCGCGTCCAACAACGTCCTATAGTCGGAGGAGGCCACCAAATCCGTGTAGGCATGTGACGCAGCCAAAGACGGGGCCGTGGTCACGCTCGGGGTCGGGCTTAGGGCCTGGTCAGGCGGCGCCGCGGTGGAGGAGGTCGCCTTGTCCTTGGCCTTGGCAGCCTTGATGCCAGGGGGACGCCGCGAGGACATCGGTGTGCCGGAACTCTCATCCTCGAACACCGGATTGTTGAGGTCCATTGGAGATGCGCCGCTTTCGCTGCTTGTATAATCAGTGAAGGTGCGCTTCGACGCCCTCTTCTTCGCCGCCGTCGATTGGGGAAGAAGCACACCACCAACGAACTTCTGCTTCTCCTTCAAGAGCGCCCAGGACTGGTAGTGCTTGAATTCGCCGTACAATGACCTGTACGATTACACCGCTTTGTCGCGCACATCCGACAAGACTCTCGCCCGCTGCCCTGCTCACTCTCGCACTTGTCGTACTCTCCCGTGAACAGATTGACCTGCTGCTTTATTTGATCCCAGTGCTTGCGGAGCGGCTCCCTTTGGCGCTTGTAAGCGGTCGGCGGCTTGGCCACGTTGTATTTTTCGGCAATGCGCTCCCAATACGCAGTAACCTTCTGGTTGTTGGCGAACACCGGATCCTCTAAAACATCAATCCAACATCTCGTCTAGACGATGGATTCTTCCGGGGTGTAGTTCGTCCTTCCCGGGGCGAACTCTTCACACACCGCTGTTTGCGGCAACTTCTGGGCTCCGTGCCTTGGTCCGCTTCTTCTTGGTGGTGGAGCCCGACGCGGCGGCGGCGGCGGATCGGCCGCGAGGTGCGGCGGCGGCGGGTGTGCGGTTGGAAAAGGGCTCCATGTCTGACAGTCCGTACGAGTCCGTGCTGAACTAGGGATCGTACTGGGCGTTGGTGTCGAATGGCCGGTATTCATCGGGTTCTGTACCCGGCCATCGTGCACCACCGAACATCGGACTATTTGGACTTGGGTAATCTCCGGGATTCATTTTATTTGAAATGTAGAAAATGTAGCGTGAATTTGAGAGTGAAAGGAGTGAAAAATGAAGTGAGAAGTGAGAGGTATATATAGATTTTGAAAATTGAATAAAATTAAATAATAATTAAAAACACGTCGCCTTGGTCCGTCGCATCGTCCGCGACGCCACAGTGGCGGACGATGCGAAGGAAGATGAGCATCGTCCGCGCTTCGTCTGCGGACGATGGATCGGGCGCGGATGATGGAGGGGCCATCGTCCGCCTCATTGTGGATGCTCTTAGTTAACGTCCCTTAGATATTAAAGTGTCTACAATCCGCGACAGTCTATTGCTGGAAGGGGGTCGCCGCGGCGAGGGGGGTCGGGCCTCGTACGCAGCGTGGACGGCGCGGTGGCGGCAGAGGTGGTGGCGGAGCCGCGGTGCCTATTGCACGCCGAAAGAGAGCCACGGTGGTGTTCGCCGATTCTCTCGCTATTTTTTTCATAAATAACTTAATTTTTCCATATTTTTTGTTGTTTCTCAATGAATTCCTACATGATATAAGTAGATTGTTACCATTAACTAGAAATAGAGGAATATAATAAGTTTTTTTTTGTGTAGAAATATTGACAAAATTTAATCACGTATGAAGTATCAAAACTTATTAGGATATTATATAAGAAGTTGCTGACAGAAATGTGACATAATTCATATGTCAGCGAATTTAGGGATTGCCAAAAATGCCCCTTCAGGGCATTTGGGCATTTTGGTCTGAAAATGGCTACAAATATACGATATGTGATTATGTTTAAGGTTAGGGTTGTGTGGAGGTATTTTTTTCCCTAGGGATATGCAGTGACACAAACGGAAACGTTAGAGGCTTTTTATGTAGTTCACTTTATAAAATATCTATTCCCAATTCATTTTTTCCATTCCATAGTATTTATTTTTGTCCAATTAATTTTGTTCCAGTCCATTTAAAATATAACAACAATTGATAAAATAATGTGATTTGTAGCTATGGCGTGATTGTTATTGGGCTGAACAAGTTTTTGTGGCTGTGATTTGTGAACAAGTTTTTGTGGCCGTGGCATGACTATTTCGGACTATTGCGGACACTCGTAGGAGTACAATCATTATTTAAAAATTAATACACCATAAAGTATTATAGAAAAACATTAATCAAAATAAATCAGGGGGAGAACATTAATTATTTGAAAACTAATACTCATAAAGTATTTTTAGAAAAAAATTAATCAAAATAAATCAGGGGGCTATTTTTCTCCTTCCCTCTAAACACCACAAATTATCGTTCTTCCTCATGCATCTAGGGTTTAACAATTAAATCCAATTCGATCCCGTTTCCTCTGTAAACCATGGCGACTGCTTCAGGTACATCCCACACTCTTAGTTTTAATGCATCATCTCTGTCCATTACATCAATTAAGTGTTTGGTGATTTAACCGGAATTAAATTCTATTAATCCTGTCGAATTTTCCATATGTGACTTGTGATCAAGCTCACACCTTTTATTGTTCTGAGAGCCTGGTCCATCAATTATTGGGGCATCTGGAAGTATTTCAGTTTTTCTTTACTGAATTCACTGTTAATGTTGTCTTGATTATTGGGATCATAGTGGCGTTCAAATCAAGGGAGGATCACAGAAAGCAGCTTGAACTAGAAGAGGCTCGTAAGGCGGGGCTTGCACCGGCCGAATTGGATGAAGATGGAAAGGAAATCAATCCTCACATTCCACAGTATATGTCTTCTGCGCCTTGGTATCTCAATGCGGAGAGACCTGTATGTTCTATGATTATGTGTACTTGTCTGTTTTGTGGTGTCTAGCCTAGAGATAAGGAATGCTCATTGTTTAGCATTTTGTTTCCAGAGTTTGAAGCATCAAAGGAAGTGGAAGTCTGATCCAAATTATACCAAGTCGTGGTATGACAGAGGTGCAAAGACTTTTCAAGCTGAAAAGTTCAGGAAGGGTGCTTGTGAAAAGTAAGTGAAATGCAGTGCCCATTTGTACACTCCGAGATAGAAACTGAATTGATTGTTACAGAAACTTGAATACCCGTGTTGAACCTGCATTCTGTGTATGTTAATGGTTCACGGTAATGGTTTAGCCTTTTTCAAGGATCTAAAAAGTGGAAATACATAAGGCAGGTTCAAACTGGAATGTCCATATACTAGAATCATGAATATTTAAGAAACTGGAATCCCCATGTCGAGAAGTAAAACACGATGTCCATTTCAGTGAATGAATATTCATGGTTCTAGTATATTCCATTTTCTGATGCGGTGCAGCTCTAGTTTGCTCAACGTTGGCGCCGCTTACTTTTGATATCCAATTCTGCCATTTGATACAATAATTTCCACTTTGCATGTTGTGTTAGGTTACTAAGTAAATGTGGTACATTTATGCCCGTTTTGACTTGGGTATTTCCACTTTTTGGTTGTAATATCACAAGGTTAATTTAGACATAGCCACCATAGATAGAAAAAGAAACCTGCTGTTTACAAGTTTGTTTATACTTTATGATTGTGTTTTTAATACAAATTGAATGTTATGGTAGTATGGTACTGGCTCTGAGCTTTCATGCTTGCTGCAGCTGTGGGGCTTTGACACACGACAAGAAGGCTTGCGTGGAAAGACCCCGCAAATTAGGAGCCAAGTGGACAGGCAAGCATATTGCCCCAGATGAGAAGATAGAGACCTTCGAGCTTGATTATGATGGGAAGAGAGATCGATGGAATGGATATGATGCTGCATCTTATAAACATGTCATTCAGAGATATGAAGCCAGGGACGAAGCAAGAGGCAAATTTTTGAAGGACGAACAGCTTAAGAAGTTGGAGGAGAAAAATAATAATCAAAATAAAGAAGATGGTGTTAGCGATGATGAGGATAATGAAGACTCTCTGAAAGTTGATGAGGCCAAAGTTGATGAGAGCAAACAAATGGACTTTGCGAAGGTTGAGAAGCGTGTGCGTACTACCGGTGGTGGTAGCACAGGAACTGTCAGGTATGTATGTGTATTCTTTCTGCACACCACCAGTTTTATGCATTTACTCTACTGAAACATGTTTGCTCTCAAATTATTTGAGCAACTGATTTCAAGCACTTTGAATGTGAAATTTAAAATTATACCTAATTATTATTCTCTTGTTATCAGGAATTTACGTATTAGAGAGGATACTGCAAAATATCTTCTCAATCTTGATGTTAACTCTGCCCACTATGACCCCAAGACCCGTTCTATGCGTGAGGACCCTCTTCCAGACATGGATCCAAATGAGAAGTTCTATGCTGTGAGTGTACTTTCTGTGCTAATTGTCGTGGTTGCTATATATCTCTTGCATGATCTTAGTTATACAATTGGCAACCTGTGAAAATTATAGGGAGACAATCAAAATAGAGTGAGTGGTCAAGCTTTGGAGTTCAAACAGCTGAATGTTCATGCTTGGGAAGCATTTGACAAGGGTCATGACGTTCATATGCAAGCTGCTCCTTCACAAGCTGAGTTGCTTTATAAAAATTTCAAGATCAACAAGGAGAAGCTGAAGTCTCATACTAAAGACAAAATCATGGAGAAGTATGGTAATGCTGCTGCTGATGAAGTAATTCCACGAGAACTCTTACTTGGGCAGAGTGAACGGGAGGTTGAATATGATCGTGCTGGTAGGATCATAAAAGGCCAGGTATGACCAATTCTTCCCTGTCTCCTTGACAAGATTTCGTTTCCATCTTAATTTCTACCTGAGATGCTTATGAGTCATTGCTGTAGTTTTCTCTAACATTCAGAAATTGAAATCTCTCGTTTCATATGTTACTTTAACGTGGAATGCTTTTTTTTACCCAAATGTTGTGTTAGTCTTATGGTGGTGCATAAGTGAAATGCATCTTAAAAAGGCTGCAGTGTCATGATATTCTTGGAATTGTTTGTGCATTCTATTTTTGGAGGAGTGACAATCTAATGTTTATTTTTCCATCATATTTTCTGCATTTTGCCTTCGTACTAGAACTCTTCCAGGTCATCAAGTTATGTTAGCTAAGTTAATATGATGCTTTAATTCGGCATGCTTTTTCCCCCTAAATATCTGTTAGACTAACGGTGGCGCTTGACAGCATAAGTGAAATGCATCTATCCCACCTGACATGCCCAAAATGCTGCAGTTCATGATATTCTTGGAATTGTTTGTGCATTCTAGTTTTGGAGTGGTGACAATCAAATGCGAGTTTTTTTCATCCTATTTTCTGCATTTTCCTTCATACTAGAGCTCTGTCTGGTCATCATGTTATGTTGGACGAGTTCCACTTGGATTTTTGTTTTTTAAGGACTTCCAAATAATTGTGAATGTTTTTTGAGATTTCTAGTAACCACCAAGCAGTTGGTAATGAGGGAGAAGTTCAAAGGGTAAATTGAGAGATAAATGTGAATTGTGTAGTATGAAACTTCTGTGTCCAACCCCTATATGCTCGGTCCTTAGAAAATTTTGTTTGCACTTTGTTTACCTTCATGGAAATGGCCTGGTGATTCAATGATGTATGCAGGAGATGGCTCTTCCTAAGAGCAAGTACGAAGAAGATGTTTACATAAACAACCACACTAGTGTTTGGGGTTCATGGTGGAAAGATCATCAATGGGGTTACAAATGTTGCCACCAGAATGTACGGAACAGCTATTGTACTGGTGCTGCTGGTATTGAGGCTGCTGAAGCTTCAGCAGATCTTATGAAAGCTAATATAGCCCGGAAGGAGGCTACTGAAGGTATTGACTTTGACATCAATTACTGCATAAGGTTATTTGAAACTTGTCATGATCTCGCATGGGGATACATATTTCAAAAGCGAGTAAAGTCTCTTTTTGGTCCTTAACATATGGTGATTTTATGATTTTGGTCCAGAACATTATCTTTTGAATTATTTGGTTCTGAACAAATAAAAATGGTCCGGAAATGGTCCTTTTTTAACGCTGTCGTCACAAAACTAACAGTCAAACACAATTAACTCATTTTTGACCTAATTAGTATAATAATCCCAAATGAATTAGAATTTTCATCATTTCTAAATAATTAACCCAAAAGAACGTGTCTTCTTCCTCGTTACACCAAGAACACTCAACAATCCAAATCTCTCTTTCTTCTTCCTCATTGCACCAAGAACACTTAACAATCCAAATCATTCAACCCAAGAATACTTCACGAACCCTAGTTCTCTCATTTCATTTAATTTCAAATACATGGAGAAGTCTCATTTCCAATTTGGTTTCCGGTTCGAAGCAGGTCAGACAAACATTCACTACGTCGGCGGCTTCCTCTTCACCAGCTATGGTGGCGCAACCCCATTCCCTGCAACTCCCCCTTTCTGTTCCGCCGCACACTCTTCCCTCCCATCCTCCCACCTCTGCGCTATCGCTAACTTCCCCCTCGAAACCATCAAAATCTGGTGCCACAAGTTTCCGGCACCTCCGAATATGCCTACTACAACGGCAGCTTCGTCGCTAAGCTATACCATGACACCCTCTCCTCCCCCCCTCCTTAAATCTCCTCAATTTCACCTTCGGTCGCGCTCATTCCATCCCCCGGGGAAACCCAGTAGAATCGACACAGGCAAACACACATTAATTTTCTATTTTATTTTATTTTATTTATTAATCTATTTTCTAAATTATTTATTTTCTAAATAATTTAAATATTCTAATAAAAAATTGTTAATCCGTCAAAACTCACTTAATTAGTGTTGGCCGTCAAATTTTGACAGTTCCGTCCATAATGGACTAAATCCGGACCTTTTTTATTTGTTCAGGACCAAATAATTCAAAAGATAATGTTCTGGACCAAAATCATAAAATCGCCATATGTTAAGGACCAAAAAAGGACTTAACTCTTCAAAAGCTTGTTTAGAGCAACTCTTGCGCAAAGAATTTGTTGTTTTGTTTTTCCTAAAAAATTAATGTCTGCCTCAGTTTTCGATGTGTTAGCCACTTGAAATTGTGTGAGCAAAATTGTTCAAGTTGACTAGTTGTTATGAAGTGTATGCAACACTATGTAATCTAAATGTTATTTCATATTAAATCCATCTACCGTACTGGAGAAGGTGAGCCCTTTACATTTAACAAAGATCAAAGTTTGCTATTGCATATGCTACTTTGTATATCTAGAATCATGTAAATATGTATACGCAGAGATTTGATAGGTTACTTTTGAAAGCAGAAGCACCTGTAGCAGCTGAAGAGAAAAGAGTTGCTACATGGGGATCGGAAGTACCTGACGATCTGGTTCTGGACCAAAAAAGACTTACCGAAGCACTTCAAAAGGTGAAATTCTTCAATTCAATAATGTATTGTAACCCTTCAGTTCTTGAATCATTTTCTATTATGCTCTCCTCCTGGTAGCTTCTTTCCTTCATCGGTTGTTGAAACTTTTATTCTTATGATAGGAGGACGAACGGAAGAGAGAGGAGAGGGATGAAAGGAAACGGAAGTACAACGTGAAGTGGAACGATGAGGTAGTTTGATACATATGCAAACAACTTGTTTCAACTACAATAATATTTCTTTTGGTTCTGACCATTCTTCGGCTTTCAGGTAACACCTGAAGATATGGAAGCTTTCAGGATGAAGAGGGTCCATCACGATGATCCAATGAAGGATTTTCTGAATTAATTTAAGTTTAAAGAAACACGAATCCAAACTTGGTTGCAAGCTGAAAGAATTGCAGTTTAAGTTTAAGAGGTGCTAAAGGTGTCTTTAGTTCTTCGTTATTGTACGTGATACCTTGAAACCTGATAGGAATCGTGTTTCATGTAAATCAAAATATGTAATGTAGTTCAGTGCTGCCGTTGTCGATCTGAATAACTTGACGTAGTTATGATAAGCGATGACGAACTCCCTGTTGCAACGGTAGCTTCAAAATTGAGAAGAATGTTAGAATTGCTATCTATACATATCTGATATATCCGTTCCTGATCCGCTCCTGCAGAAATACTAGCAAGATTTATTTGCATATTGAAAGGGATGGGCAAGGAAAGTTTGTTGGATGTCTGTTTCTGCTTCTTCTTTACCTTTGATCTGATGAGTTTGAACTTTGAAGGGGCAGATTTTTAGTAAGAACTTCCACAAACCTTTGTGGGGTAGCAGCCTCTTCAAATATAGACACGACATGGAGAAACGAAATTAATAGTGCTAGATCTGAAAACAAGAGAATTGTTTTTAGAAATAATGCATAAGTATTTCCCAGCCCTAATTAATTTGATGCGTGCCGTGATACAACAACACATCTGTGCGAGTTTGGGAGGAGGATAGTAGTAGTAATATTTAGGGTTTAGGAAACTAATATACGGTTGACGATCTTAATCTTAATAAGTTGCAACACATGTCGTTTTGGAGGAGGATAGTAGTAATATTTAGGGTTTAGGAAACTAATATGCAGTTGACAATCCTAATAAGTTGCAACACACTGAGATTTTTTTTTAGATCTGAAAAATACTTATGCATTATTTCTAAATTTTTTACATTACTTTCTTTTCTATTCATTTATCTATTTTATTTGCTTTTGTATTTTTATCTACTAATTATACTCTATCCATTTCTTAAAAATAAAAAATTTTCATTTTAATAAATAGATCCCACAATCTATTAACATTAATTCCACTGCTTCTTATTTCCATATCTTACCTTTATCAATCTTGAATTAAAATTCGTGCTATTTCTAAAAATTTTATTTATTTTAGAAAAAAGTATCAAATACCATTAAAAAAAAATTATACCTTTGATTAATTTGGAAATGAGGAATTGAAGCATCTAAATTCCACGTAAATACAAATAAAACCAGAAATGGCAAAAAATAGAAAAAGTGGAAATTTATTTGGGAGGGTTTAAGGGCTGGAATCTGAGTTCCCTGCAACAACAGAATTGCAATTGCAATGGCGTCCCTCTCGAATTGGTTTCGCTACGCCTCTAGCAAAGTCGGCTACTCTATCTCTCTCTACCAGAAGGTAACACTAACACATTCTCTCTTAGATTGATGTGTTTGCGATCACATCTACGTATATATTGGGAAATTTTCATCTTTTCTGTTTCACATATAACTTATAAACTCACTAAAAGAAACGAACTTTAACACCTAATTTACGGAATCGATCAATTTTCCAGCCGCACTGCCAAAAAAAAAAGAATTCGCTCCCCTCTTTTGTAGGATGTTGTAGTTTTGATTAAAACAAGGACGTAGAAGATAGACAAATACCAGTAAAATGAATTTCATAAATGCTTGAAATAACAGGGAATTCTTGCCCAGATTCGCTACTTATTTTACTCGAATTCTTAGCAAGAGAGAAATCTAGGAACCCTTTCTTGTATTAGGTTTTATGGTCTTCATTTTCAGAGTGCCCCTCATAATATTATTCAAGGTAATATGGGTTTGTTACTTTATGAATTTGGAGTTTGATGAAGAGAATGTTGAATGCTATAAATGTTACTCCTTCCGTCCCATCATCATATGTGACACATTTCAGGTTTGTAGGTAGCGGTGTTTAGTGGTGTTTAGTGGTTAAATAAAGAGAGAATAAAATAGGAGTGAGAAAAAAGTAGAGAGAAAATGTAGGAGATAGGATAAAGTAAGAGAGAGATAGAGTGTTGCTTTTTGCCATAAAAAGGAAATGCCTCACTTATTTTGGGAAGACCCAAAAAGGAATACACCTCACTTACGGTGGGACGGATAAATTTCTTATGTTTATTTTTATGCTTTATGAAGAAAGAGATGTGTATGTTGTATGTATATTACCTCTTTCGGTGGACACTTATTACCGTTGAATAACTCAAAATCTAAACAATCAAGAGGTTCGTGTTATCCACCCATTATAGGTTAAAAATATTGAAGACATTGTTAAATAACTTGTAGTAATCCATCTCTATCCACCGGCGTGAATAAGGCCTTAGTTTTTTTGTGGTCATGTGACTCATGTTTGTTATGTGTATTTTGTTGAATCAGTGAGTTTGTTATTTTGTACTCTCAATTGTTTTATGCGGAGATATTTAACTAAGTTATAGCAAGACTATTCGACTTGTTCAATTTTTGGATGATAATTAAGTTTTAAGCTTATGCTATGATGGTTTTTCTGTTACTTTTATTGTGCGGCTGGAAGGAATTATGCTTCACCTTGGGAATCTTATGCATTGCAGACCCATGGACGCGTGGATGCTAAAAGCTTTGATACCATAATGAAAACTATTCTGGTAGGGAAGCTGACTTTTTTGCATCAGAATAAATCAGAAGATGTGTCTCCAACAATCGGGACTGAAGCTGGAACTTTTCTTGTTCGGAGAATTCCACATGCAGATCCAACGTATGCCTTTTGGTTTCCAATAGTTATTTGGTTGCCTCTATTTCTTTCTATTCCCCTAACTGGGTTTTTGGGTACATCTTTGTTCATCTCTTTCAAGTAGTTCACACATAGTGGTATTTACTAAGTTTAGCTCTCTGTTGATTACTTCTTTATTAACCCCTTCTTGGTAGGCTAGTAGGAAATTTCTGCCATTTAATGAAGGGTGCTAACTATTGAATATGCTTAATATCTGTTGTATATCATATCTCTGTATATT
Source organism: Salvia hispanica (assembly GCF_023119035.1). Taxonomy (NCBI): domain Eukaryota; kingdom Viridiplantae; phylum Streptophyta; class Magnoliopsida; order Lamiales; family Lamiaceae; genus Salvia; species Salvia hispanica. The sequence continues at coordinate 34,110,998 of NC_062969.1, read as the reverse complement.
TGAGGAGAAATGTTTGTATCTTTTGTGGTAGAAATGTTTTTGTTGGAGACTTGGTAGTGTTGAAGGACCCCATGAACTCAGACAAGTATCTGGTTCGAAGGTTAGCTGCCGTTGAGGGACACGAAATGGCTTCAACTGATGAAAAAGATGAACCTTTCATTCTTGAGGATAACGAGTGCTGGGTTCTAGCTGACAATGAAGACCTAAAACCCAAGGTATATGCTGCATATGCTTGAACATTTATCTTCATTCTAAAAATTTAATACTTCCGGATGAGATACCACCCCTTCCAATTGCAACTTTGAAGTCCATGTTCCATTCCTCTGTTGCGATATGGGTGTACATGAAGTCTTCTGATGAATGAAAGTTCACCTGCTTTTGTTTCCTTAGTAGTCGTTATGCTGGTGGGGTGTAAAGCCAAAATAATTTTGATTTTGAACTACTCTGAATAATGACTGTTTTTGCCTTCATGAGTCAATTAAACATGGTATAATTGCTGCATCCTTCAAAATGGATTGAACTTCATTGTTGATTCACTTTATTACTTTATTCATCTTTATACTTTAATACTCACATCTTTTGATCAGTCAAGTTTCTCACGATTTCTTAAATTGTTTTGGGTTAATATGTGAATGTTTGGAGGACCAATTGATTCTAGAGATGTATACTAATAGGCAGAGATTGATGCTTACCTTCACTTCTTTCAATTTGTGTGTGTGGCAGGACTCCTATGATAGTCGATCATTTGGTCCGGTTACTCTGAGTGACATTATTGGTAGAGCTATATATTGCCTAAAGAACGATGTAGATCACGGGCCTGTGAATAATAGGTTAGCTTTTTTTTTAATTTAACAACTTCTAGCTACAGTCATGTCTGGTTAGAAATTGTGGTTAATGGTAATGCTTCTTTTCAGTGATCTCAGTGCAAATGAGGATTCTCCTGTACTGGCGGTGGAACTTGACGTTGACGAGCTGAAGAAGAATAACAGACGGTAAATTTGCAGAAGTATCATCCACGAAGTTTTCTCAAATTTCCGGCTTGAAATAAATGTGATAAATTAACTGAAACATTAATCTTTATGGATGGTAATCCACCGAGGTCTTCCCTGGGAAAGATATCTTCGCTTCGTCTTGAAATTGCTTCGCTTCGTCTTGAAATTGCAACGAGCATAATATTCACATTGAGTTCACATGCGTTGGTGGGTTAATATATACTCCCTTCATCCCAATAAATATGATACATTTGATTTTCGGCACAAGGTTTTATTTAGTGTTTTTCGTGAGTTAATAAAGAGAATGTAAAGTAAGAATGTTGAATAAGTAGAAATGGCGATGTTTTCATTATAGAAAACGTTTTATTTTTAGTGGGATCATCTAAAATGGAAAATGTTTTATTTTTAATGGGACGTGAGTAGTACGAAGCATTATCAAATAAAACGGTTCTATTTGCCAATTTGGTGAATAACTATAATTTTTTCATTCCTATTTTTTGCATTTTTTTGTAGCAACCCATATCTATCAAAAGTTATATTCATAACCGATTTCTTATGATTTAACTAGTCTCTTATCAGTCGCCCCCCTAAAGCTAAATGTTAGTACATGAATTTTAGGGGTTTGGTTGGTACAATATACAATATTGAAATTGCCAAGCTGTAGAATGTCATGGCATACCAAATTTTGGTATGATATGCCGCAATACTTAGCCTGCGTCTCGGATTTTCTCTCTGTTTCGCCTCCTTAAGTCTCGTTTAATCCCATTCTGACTCTTTTTAACTCCAAAACTTCAACATACTCGTTAAATCACCTAAATAGTGCGTAAGTGGATGGAAATCTGAACATTAAGCCACAACTTAATTAATAATCCATGTTAAATACCAAATAAAACATCCTAAACCATGAGTTTATCTTCCTCACTTTTTTTTCCTTTTCCTACATCGGTTTCTACTCTACCGCAGCAAGAGGCAGAGCGTCACTCTTCTCTTGGACAAAGTCGGAAGCAATGATGCACTATTTTTTAGCACTACTACTACCAAGTATAACAAGGTAGGAATAGTAAAGCTAAGGGTAAGCACATGGTTGTTGAACATAGGGAATGCTATCACGATTGGCTATCTAATACGAGCCTTCTATCACTCTTTGGAAACACGGTGGTTGAGTTGATCAAACAATAAATTAAAGCAAATAAACAATCGCAGTATTTGAGAAAAACTGATGGAGACAAGAGAATTGCAAGGATGTGCTTTCACAGTTATGATTTATACAAAATAAAATTATGATATCCTAGCAGTTCATGCTTAACTAGAACGAGTCATATAAGAATTGCCCATGCGGCACAAAGTTGATTAAACACTAAGGTTGTCAGGCAGAGATTATTAAACCCTCAAAAACCCTTTTCAGGGAGAATTAATTGTAGTGTTAACTAAGTCCGTCTAACATGCGAAATCTCTCTAGATTACTTTACATGCCAAGAATTCATCATAGAATGTGTCACTCAAACATGAAGCATTATCGAACAACTTAGAATAAAACAAACATCAGCAAACGAATATCATAAATAGGAATTGTATAAACCAAGATCGTTACTAACACATTCCTACAATTCTACTGATTTTACTACTCATAGACAAATATACTAAACCCATAGTTTGTAGGAAAACATAGAAAACATAAAAACAACTAAGATAAAACCCAAGGAAATAATATTGTACTATATCTTAATCTTTTCTTGAAACCAAACTTCAAACTTCAAATATGGTTGAAAGATGTTGAGCAATGGAACAACCGAACAAGTACTCTCAAATTATTTCTCAAATATAGAATGCAGAAAAAAATTTCATTAGATGAAGCTTTAGGGGTATTTATAGCCTTCAACTCATGCTTCTCAATATGGTATATCTTCTATCCTAACAAGGTAAGTCTTGGAGATAAAATAGATTCATTCATGCGCCTCCCAATTCCAGCGGGTCACTGGCTATGATACATCGTACCGTCGCTAGGTCTTTGATCTCTCGGGACAACTTTCAGCGGGATGCTGGTCGTGTTCTTCTTCCAGTCATGAATTCCGAGGCAAACCGCTTTTCTTTCAATTCCGACTAATTTCTACTCCCTCCGTCCCACAATAATTGTCACTCTTTTCCATTTCGGTCCGTCCCACAATAATTCTCACAGTTCATTTTTACTATAAATGATAAGTAGGTCCCACATTACTCTTAATCACTTCACTCACATTTTATTATAAAACCAATATAATAAAAGTGGATCCCACATTCCACTAACATTTTGAAGCTACTGGGTTTAGACTGTGTGCACAGTAAGGAATATCAAGCTTCCTAGGTCCAGTGAATCCACTAGATCACATGGTCCAGGAACTCATGGATCGTCGAAAGATCTCGGTCGTCGGACACACAGAATACCTCTTCAAAAACCCTCAACCACGTATACTAAAATTAGCACAGGGAAGTAGGGATCGATCCCACAGAGATGAATGCGCAATAAACAGGTTCAAAGACTCGGGAACTATTTTTGGGTTGGCTGCTGCCACGCATTTTTTTGGTCGAAGAAATTAAACTAGACTTGGTAATTGAAGTATGTTATTCTAACAACTAGATCTAGGCAGAAACAAAAATCATGCATATAACTGGAAAAAAACGAGGCAATTACTAGACCTAAGAAAACTATTCCCTAAATTATCCAGACCTAAGAAAACAACTGATGGTGGGGACCATTTTCTGAAAAAGTAGAGTACGATTGAAAAACTGCAAAATAACTAACTAAAGGACCAACTAACAACGACATCATCTTCTTCAACATTTAGCATAAAACATCCAGTAAAAAAAAACAGAGATAGAACGTAAATCGAATGAAGCAACATAAATTAAAGCAACAAAATCGAAAAACAATTCAAACTAAGGCAGATCTACGGCTACTAGACGAAGTAAAACAAGAATGCAAAACTTAAACAACGAAATGAAGCATTCAAACAAACAGATCCAGTCACGGAACGCTTAATCCACTCCGGATCCAAGCCATCCACAACAACCAAACATCATCTCCACCTCAAATTTACACTGATCTACGTAGAATTCACCGATCAACACAGATTTCTCACAAACCAGCTTCAAACTCAGATCAATCAACAGAGATCAACAACTCAGAACCCAAAACGACACAACAAGATAAACGAAACATAAACAGAAATATCCATTGCAAAATACTAAATATCCAACGATAGAAACCACACAAAAGCCGAGCTTCGAACAGCGAAGACTCGGCGAGTACCCAAAAGCAGACAGAAAATAAAGGTAATTGTTTCTTCGCCTCCGTAGAGACGGTGTTGCACCCAAACTATCTATGAAACGTGAACCCCCAGAAAATTTCCCCCAGATGAGTGTGTAGAAAAGTAGAAAACTAAGCTAAGAGCTGAAAAAAGGTGTGTCTCTCATGTTAGTTGCGTGCTCCTTTTATAGAGGGTAGATGTAACAGCCCGCCCTCCTAGGGTACAATAAATGCGGCGGCTGTTACCCAAAACTGACTTAAAAGCAATCGGAACATAGGCTAGAGTTTCATTCAAGGAGGTTAGACCAAAGTAATTAAAGGAATTGTCAAAGCAATAAAGACATCAACTTAACCTAGAAACTTAAATAGGTGAACGAACAGGGAGTTTCATAAATGACGATCAAAACTTAAGAGTATGACATAGGTTTCAAGATAAAGTCACAAGAAAAGTATAAGGCCTCAAAAACGAAGAAGAGTGCCAATAACCGAATCAATATCAGAGTGTATCAAAACTTAGCAGAAAACGACCAAGAGAAAAAGGGCAGCTATGTATGAAGACACAACTACGCTTGCAGTTCAAAAACATCCACCTTAATTAATTAACATGCTCAACACCCGCCACCGCTCGTCGCCGTTCAACCTGCACATAAGGAAAACACATGCAGGGCTGAGTATTTTGAAATACTCAGTGGACTCGTTGCCAAAACACTTTATTCAATAAGTTATGCCACCCTTACCAAGTGAACTCGAGTTTTAAGCAGTTAAGAAAAATATCACGAGTATCACAAAATATTTTCCATAGACTGGCCAGTCAAAATAACTCCCCATTTTCCTCAACCAAATCCACAATCACAATCATTCCATGGTGCGACGAAAGTGTGGCCACACTTTTCGCCCACGAAACCGGCCGACTAGCAAGGACGGCTCCCGATCCCCTTGTGTACACAGCCTGGTAGGGCTTGCGGCCCATACTCAGACCCGAATTCGTATAAACATATCCATAGCCCCAGCCCAATGGAGCGAACTCACAAACTAGGCATCAGGCGCACAATATCACAATAAAACAGACATAGGCATGGCATAACAGTTAAACCACCCTTATAACACCAATCAACATTTTTAACCAAAATAAAAGAGTTTTAAGAGTAAAGTCCACCTCGACTGCTTAAGTTTCAAGTAGTTTTGCTTTTTCCGTTATCTGGCTTCGCAACCGAGGTTTCACCTTTCTATTCACATAGGCACATATTCACAAATCAGATTCAATCACGACTCTTAACTCATGCATGTCTCAATACTTCCCTCTTTCCCATCGACTTGTCTTAATCATCATAAATCATTAAATTCAAGTCATGCTTATCATATATATATTTTCCTTAGTGTTTCAACTCTAGATCTATCATCAGCATGTGTTACACAAGAGTATTTAGCCATCAAGCACACCACACATACCACACACACACGACACATACTCACACACGCACACACATCACGCACACACCACACACACTCACATGTTCCATATTCCCTTTCCCTTTTATCCCAAATTTCACTCAAAGAAGATGCATGAGGGTTCAAGAATACCGATTCATCGGTTAGAAAGAAGAAGAAGATGAAGAAAACTTATATATAAAGTAGAGACTTGGTTCTTCAAGAATTCTTGGATTAAACTTCAATTCTTCTCCAAAAGATAGCAAAATTATTGGAGAGTAGAAGAAGAAAAATTTGAGAGAGCGGGGAATGATGGGGAACGAAAATTAGGGGGCTAGGTTTAGGGGTTCTCTTATTTATAGTGCTCAACAAGATCTTTAGGTAAATAAATAGAATATTTGGTAAGATTTTATTCTCCACAATAAATAAATAAATATTATGGAGTAGGGAAGAAGAAATACCAAAATAGATTCTAAGGCATAAACACCAAATTTTCGAAAATTTGGCCCTTCTAATTAGTCATGGTTTTGTTTTGGTATATTTTACGGAGTAGAATAAAATATCACGGAACAAAATAAAATAACATAAAGAATCCTCCCATGGAAAAAGAAATAGGCGTGTATTTGGCTATTCAAAAGAAAGGGATCTTTTTAATATTAACTAAAATAGGATATGACAAGATCTCTTGAAGTATGGAAAGATTTGGTAGAATATTTAAATTCTAGGTATGGAAAGAAATCAAACAAGGGATTAACTAAAATAAAATAATTCTTTCCTCCCCAATATGTGTGATTTTCGAAAATCACTAGTATTAGGTGGCTAATATTTATGGAAATTTTCTCTATTATTCTCACTCACCCTTTAACAAATAATTCATCACATAATTTAATTAATCACATATGCCACATCATACTAGTCAACAAATTTGACTTTTCAAACTTCTCAATCAAACAAACTAATGCCATCAATTCATTTATCGAATAATTCACTCCTTCCACGTCATCAATAATTAATTCTAGGGCCCAAAATTTAGGGTTCTAAATTCCGGGATGTTACATTCTACCACTCTTAAAAGAAAATTCGTCCCGAAATTTGGTACCTTTATGGAAAGAGTTTCGGGTATAGTTCCATCATCTTATCATCAAGCTCCCACGTGGCTTCCTCGGTCCCGTGGTTTTTCCATTGTATTTTCATGAAGACAGATTTGTTTCTTAGGGTTTGAACCTTATGGTTTAGGATCATCTGGGGTCTCTCCTCGTAGCTCAAGTCTGGGTTCAACGCAATTTCTTTAAAGTGAATCACGTACTTCGGGTTGAACACGTACTTCCGCAACTGCGACACATGGAAAACGTCGTGCACGTTCCCAAGGCGTGGGGGTAGCGCCAATTGGTACGTGACGGGTCCTACTCTTTCTAGAATTTCACATGGTCCGATAAAACGTGGTTGCAATTTCCCTTAAACCCCAAAACGCGTTATCCCTTTCGACGGGGATACTTTGAGGAAATCCTTATCACCAGCGTGGGACTGTAAGTCCGTCCATCGAACGTCGGCGTACGACTTCTGTCGGTCTTGGGCTTCCTTCATTTGCGCGCGGATTTTTCGAACGATTTCGACCATTCCTTCGACTGCATCGAGTCCAAGCGCTCTTCGTTCGCCAATTTCATCCCAATAGAGTGGAGATCTACACCTTCTTCCGTATAGGGCTTCGTATGGCGCCATGCCGATCGTTGTTTGGAAGCTGTTGTCGTAAGCGAATTCGATCAGAGGGAGTGCGGTCTCCCAACTTCTGCCTCGTTCGAGCACCACGGCTCTTAGCATATCCTCGAGAGTTTGTATCGTCCTTTCGGATTGTCCGTCGGACTGTGGGTGGAATGCCGTGCTAAAGTTTAATCGAGTTCCTAGTTCGCGTTGTAGGCTAATCCAAAATTTCAAAGTGAACTTCGGGTCACGATCGGACGTAATCGTCACTGGGACTCCATGAAATCGCATGATTTCCTGTACGTAAATCCTAGCTAACTTATCCGATCCATGTGTTACGGAAATCGGTATGAAGTGCGCACTCTTAGTAAGTCGATCTGGCGTCGATCCCGGTAACGCTTCGGGGAAAACGTCTGGAAATTCTCGCATGACAGCAACGTCTTCTATATTCTTCTCCTCCTTCTCCTCTCCATTAAGATAGACGAGGTCTGCGGGTCGTCCTTTCTTTATCATCGTGGCGGCTTGCAGCGCAGAGACGATAGTGGTTCGTCGGTTCATCGAGATTCTGCGGTATACGATGGGTTCTTTTCCCGGAGTTCGTAGGAATATCTGCCTCTGAATCGTCGCAAAGTTCGCGGTCCCAGTCCATTCCTAAGATTACGTCGACACCTCTCATCGCCATCACTCGCAGATCGTAAGCAACTAACTTAAGTTCTCGTAGTGCGATTTCTATGCTCGTGCAAAGTCGGGAAATCTCTACTAGTCCTCCTACTGGTGAGGACACCGTCATCCTATGTTCAGATTTTCTAACAGGCAAGCTCAAGTTATGCACACACAACTCAGAGACAAACGAATGCGATGCGCCCGTGTCAAATAAAACGATAATAGGGGTATCGAGGGTTTCGCCTATACTTGCTAGGTTTCCGTTCTCGTGCTTCCCTTGCTCATTTCTGGGCTGCGTTTGGTTCACGGCGTACGCTCTAGCTTGGGCAGGCGGCCTTGGACGAAAAGGTTGTTGTTGCCGCTGCGGTTGATCCCGGTTCACTCCCGATCCCGCTGGTGGCGCTCTCGGTGGCTGTCGTAATCCCTGATGGTTTGGCCTTCCCACGTTTCCCGCGTTCCTACTTGGACACTCCCTAGACACGTGACCGTTTCCCCCATAGCTAAAACACCTACTCGGGTTCGGTACCCTACATTCCCCTAAGTGATACTTGGCGCACACGTTACATTGGGACGGTCTGGCCCAGGGATCACTTCTCTGATTGAACGAAGTCTGTCCTCCTCCGTATGGCGGTCGGCTTTGGGTAGGACGGTATCGCTTGTTATCGTAATGGGTTCTACTCTCTTCCCATCTCCGTTTATCCCGGGGGTGCTGTGGCGGCGATAGTGCTGGGGTGATATTCCCCGTGTTCCCCTCCTTCGGCATCGCCGCTTCGACGTCCAGTGCGAGGGCCAGTGCCTCCGCATATGTGAGTCTCCTACGAACAGCCAATGCCATCTTGATCTCGTGTCTCAGGCCTTCGCGAAACTTATCGGCCAGCTTCTCATCAGTGTCGGCCTGTTCTGGCGCATAGCGGGTCATGTCACAAAGCGCGCGGTCGTATTCGGTCACGGTCAGACGTCCTTGGGTTAGGTTGTAGAATTCAGCTGCCTTCTCCTTGCGGTAGCTTTTGCGGTGGCGGGATTGACTGCATCACGCTTTCCTCATTGGTGGGCTGAGGGGTCGGTTCGCGGTTATTGCGTCTCGGCGGCATTCTGACTAAGTACTAAACGAGTTTTTAACAATCATGTGGTTTGGTTGAATAACAGAGTCCATGGGTTAATCGTATCGAATTGAAATGGTGGGGTGTTTGCGCATCACCAGATATCAAAGTGGATAACAAAAGAGCGGTGTCAAAGTGTGAACATTTCGAGGATCAATTGCGTCATAGGATGGAAAAAGAATCATTGCTTATTTGGCAAAAGGAATTAGAGTGTAAGTGTCACAAAGACAACCGTACTATGAGGTAGCGAAGCATAAGGTGCAATAAGGCATTGGAAGACAGTTGCTCGGCAGGGTGTCATCATGCGATGGTATGATGAAGTAGTGATAGAAATTTCACAATGGTATGAAAAGACAATAAAATCCATTGCATCACAAGATAGCAAAAGTGGAAAGATTTCTTCATGGCATATTAATTAAAGCGTTGCCTTAATGAGGTCTTAGTATCAAAGGAAAATAAAGAGGGCAAAATGTGAAAAAGGTACGCAAAAGTCAAGCAAAACAATCGTAAAGGGGTTATTGCACACATTTCTTCCACATTCCCATATATGGTCAAAGGATTAGTTCTACGAGTCCTAAGTCTTGGTTTCCTAGGAACGCGAGCAGCATGTGGCTCTTCATCACAACGATACATCCATCGGCGGGCCTGGCTCGGCAGGTACTTGTGCGGTGGGGAACTATGCGACGGTCCGTCCTTTGCGGCGGCCATGGCTGGAAGCAGTACTCCTAATAGGCCAACTATATCGCCTCGAGGCTTGTACTCGGGCGGATTGAACCACGTAAATGGTGTAGCAACTTGGACAGTCCATTCGCTCCAAGGGGTCGGCAGGCTGTGGATAAGTGTCGAGATCCCCGCGTGATGGTAACTCCTCCATACGCGTACGCATCCATTCAACGGTCATAGGATTTGGCGACGTAGGTCAAAAGAAAGGACTTTTCCGTCCCATTCGAACTCTTGGTAGGTCTCTACGAGGAAAACCTTATTCTTTGCATAGTGGTCTCGCATAGGTGCGTGATATCGGTTGGGCATCCACAAATGGGAAAATGCAGCGCTAGCACAAGGATCGAAAATAAAAGTAAAAATGTATAAGGTTTCAAGTGACGCTGAGAGTATGATGGATATGTAGGTGTCGAACGATGGAGGTGTGAAGGTACTATCATATCAAGAATAAATGGAATTTCGTTTCCAAGGCAAAGGGTTCGTATGTTTTCGCATTTCGAGGATTTACAATTGTCGCTTGCCTCGCGTTTGGCGCTTCGTGCTGCCACGTTCGATATCGCCACAAAGGGTGGAAAGGAATAACAAGTATGTGTGGTTCCAAATGGTGTTGCAAATGGGGTGGACATGTGTATGAATTTCAAAAGGTGATGGTACAAAGATAGTATCGTCGGACGTTTTCGTTCCTACGGCAGTTATTCGCGCTTTTCCTTCCACGTTTCGTCGAGTCCTCATATACACTAATAATGGTTCAACGACATTACGTTATAAAAAAAGAAATCACATTAATGGATTCACGGGTTGTTAAAGGCACACTTTCTTCTTCCGAAGCCTGGGAAGTGGATTCCCGATTCGCATGTCCTACGTTGCGTCTAGGCGGCATTCTAATTCATTTTCACTCGAGTTGTTAGCGTACTTATTCGAATCCAAAGATAGTGACGTGGTATATTTGAAAGGAAAGTTTGATTATTTCTAAAAGCAGGGTCCAAGGAATGACCACACAATAGTATTGTAGGAAAACAGTTGCGCAAGAAAGACATAATCAAGTTGCATAACAAGATGAAAGATACTTGGAAGAAGAATGGAACGGACAAGTAGGTTCACGCAATAAGGTAGAAAAGACTAGAAGTAGCTCATAGCGAGATAAAAGGTGTGAATTCCCCATAGAATCCCAAAATGTGGTCTCAAAGGGGTCTCAGTACAACGAACGAAAAGGGGTGACGCAAATGCGAAAGTAAAATGGTAAGGAGAATAAAAGCTTTAGAAATCTCAAATTCCATACCAGACTGCCCAATCAAAATTTACAAAAATTTCGGACAGCGGTTATTGATCAAACATGTCAAGGCCTAAAACAATCGGTCGCGTCAGAATTTAGAAATGCAGACAAATGTCATGAAGTAGCACTGAAAATGGTACAACGGTTTTGTTGAGGGCAACTCGAAGTGATTGGAACTTTTCAGAACCGTTAAGGGAGAAGAGAACATGATAGCTTTAACTTGGTACTGAAGAAAGAAAAAAAATCATTGGATGCGAAACAATATATGTGGTGAAACCAAGCTAAAAAGAATTTCACTTTTGCCAGAAAGAGCTTGCCACAAACATGGTTACAAAATAAAGGGGTGAACCAAAGTTTCAAGAAGAATATTCCATCCTTAAGGAAAGATAGGTCTGGAGATGTGATCATACTGAAGATCATAACTACAAACAACTTTAGGAATGAAGTTCAATGACGGAAGCTTATAAAATCAATTATCGTTCTTATGAATTTGAAGGATACTACTCAAGCAAGAGGTCCAAAGTTACAAGGGCAAACACGATTTCAAGCCAAGTGAATAATGACTCGATATAGGAAAAGAAATAAGGGACGCCACTTGCAAATTGTGAGTCAACCAAGGTGTTTAAATAGATAAGGGCTCATGGTCATTCAAAACGTCCCGAAAAGAACTTAGGATCCAAGTAAGTACTGTTCGTCGTATTCATGTTGCATCGCCATTTTGGCATGGTATGTAAGAGCGCATAGTTTTATTAGATCTTAGGGATGATCTCGCCATTGTAAGGGTACACCAGAGTTCGAAATTATATATGTATATTATTTTTTTTTTGTTGGTTCTATCACTTAGGAAAGTGATATTGCGGTCGCCCTTTTACAACTAAGTCTTAGCCTACTTCTTAGGCACTTGATAATTTCAAGCATAGCTTGAAGTCTCCTACTAGTCATTCCCCGTCTCTTTTCGTGTTTCGTCAAGTTCTTAAATACTCTAATCGCTTTACACTAGTCGTCCCGCGTTTCTACTGTTGATGTAAGCGCTGTGGTCGTATAGCCAAGGCGTGCTTGGTTCAAAAGTCCCATTCTAAGCGTCATAATTTCACAACATTTCAACAAAATCCTCATGTATTCACATTCGCATTTCACAATTTTCACAAGTTCACATATATACCATTCAACAAATCATCATTCAAGAAGCATCGCTTCATATTCACAATAAGTCATCATTTTAGAAGCATCGCTTCATAATCACCACATTTCCGACACTTATAGCATGCTTTTCACAAAATAACACTTCCCACCGAAATTTTCAAGGGCATCAAATTTAATTCATAAATCAAAGCAATACTTGGTACCTCTTTCTTCATGGTTGAGCGAGATGAGTTGCGGTGTTGAGCCTTCCGTATTTAGTGCGTTAGAAAAAATCACTTACAAGACAACTCAAATTTTTTCTTTGAAAAGACTCTTGGGTACAGAAAGGAAAGAACTGAGGCTCTGATACCAACTGTAACAGCCCGCCCTCCTAGGGTACAATAAATGCTGCGGCTATTACCCAAAACTGACTTAAAAGCAATCGGAACATATGCTAGGGTTTCATTCAAGGAGGTTAGACCAAAGTAATTAAAGGAATTGTCAAAGCAATAAAGACATCAACTTAACCTAGAAACTTAAATAGGTAAACGAAAAGGGAGTTTCATAAATGACGATCAAAACTTAAGAGTATGACATAGGTTTCAAGATAAAGTCACAAGAAAAGTATAAGGCCTCAAAAACGAAGAAGAGTGCCAAATAACCGAATCAATATCAGAGTGTATCAAAACTTAGCGGAAAAGGACCAAGAGAAAAAGGGCAGCTATGTATGAAGACACAACTACGCTTGCAGTTCAAAAACATCCACCTTAATTAATTAACATGCTCAACACCCGCCACCGCTCGTTGCACGTTCAACCTGCACATAAGGAAAACACATGCAGGGCTGAGTATTTTGAAATACTCAGTGGACTCGTTGCCAAAACACTTTATTCAATAAGTTATGCCACCCTTACCAAGTGAACTCGAGTTTTAAGCAGTTAAGAAAAATATCACGAGTATCACAAAATATTTTCCATAGACTGGCCAGTCAAAATAACTCCCCATTTTCCTCAACCAAATCCACAATCACAATCATTCCATGGTGCGACGAAAGTGTGGCCACACTTTTCGCCCACGAGACCGGCCGACTAGCAGGGACGGCTCCCGATCCCCTCGTGTACATAGCCTGGTAGGTCTTGCGGCCCATACTCAGACCCGAATTCGTATAAACATATCCATAGCCCTAGCCTAATGGAGCGAATTCACAAACTAGGCATCAGGCGCACAATATCACAATAAAACAGACATAGGCATGGCATAACAGTTAAACCACCCTTATAACACCAATCAACATTTTTAACCAAAATAAAAGAGAGTTTTAAGAGTAAAGCCCACCTCGACTGCTTAAGTTTCAAGTAGTTTTGCTTTTTCCGTTATCTGGCTTCGCAACCGAGGTTTCACCTTTTTATTCACATAGGCACATATTCACAAATCAGATTCAATCACGACTCTTAACTTATGCATGTCTCAATACTTCCCTCTTTCCGATCGACTTGTCTTAATCATCATAAATCATTAAATTCAAGTCATGATTATCATATATATATTTTCCTTAGTGTTTCAACTCTAGATCTATCATCAGCATGTGTTACACAAGAGTATTTAGCCATCAAGCACACCACACACACACGACACATACTCACACACGCACACACATCACGCACACACCACACACACTCACATGTTCCATATTCCCTTTCCCTTTTATCCCAAATTTCACTCAAAGAAGATGCATGAGGGTTCAAGAATATCGATTCATCGGTTAGAAAGAAGAAGAAGATGAAGAAAACTTATATATAAACAAAGTACCTTTTTAGAGAAAAACAATCGGTAGAAACAAAGTAGAGACTTGGTTCTTCAAGAATTCTTGGATTAAACTTCAATTCTTCTCCAAAAAATAGCAAAATTATTGGAGAGTAGAAGAAGAAAAATTTGAGAGAGCGGGGAATGATGGGGAACGGAAATTAGGGGGCTAGGTTTAGGGGTTCTCTTATTTATAGTGCTCAACAAGATCTTTAGGTAAATAAATAGAATATTTGGTAAGATTTTATTCTCCACAATAAATAAATAAATATTATGGAGTAGGGAAGAAGAAATACCAAAATAGATTCTAAGGCATAAACACCAAATTTTCGAAAACTTGGCCCTTCTAATTAGCCATGGTTTTGTTTTGGTATATTTTACGGAGTAGAATAAAATATCACGGAGCAAAATAAAATAACATAAAGAATCCTCCCATGGAAAAAGAAATAGGCGTGTATTTGGCTATTCAAAAGAAAGGGATCTTTTTAATATTAACTAAAATAGGATATGGCAAGATCTCTTGAAGTATGGAAAGATTTGGTAGAATATTTAAATTCTAGGTATGGAAAGAAATCAAACAAGGGATTAACTAAAATAAAATAATTCTTTCCTCCCCAATATGTGTGATTTTCGAAAATCACTAGTATTAGGTGGCTAATATTTATGGAAATTTTCTCTATTATTCTCACTCACCCTTTAACAAATAATTCATCACATAATTTAATTAATCACATATGCCACATCATACTAGTCAACAAATTTGACTTTTCAAACTTCTCAATCAAACAAACTAATGCCATCAATTCATTTATCGAATAATTCACTCCTTCCACGTCATCAATAATTAATTCTAGGGCTCAAAATTTAGGGTTCTAAATTCCGGGATGTTACAGTAGAGCTTCTAGACTGTTCTTGTGATTCCCATTTTGCCCTTCAGTCGATGCTCCTCAGTCTAGTGGTTCTTCATTCTTCTACTTAATTTTCCTTGCCAGCTTCCTTCACCAGGTGATCTCTATCTTTTTCCTGGGGCTGGCAATTTCTCTACACACCTGGCTCAAAAAGGTTCGTTAGACCCATGAAATCACAGATTTAATCCCTATAACCAATGCATGAAATTAGCCTTATCACTTTTCCAACTAACTTTTCTTTACATTTCTTAAAACTCGTGCCCACAATAAGAGTGACAATGATTGTGGGATAGAGGGAGTATCTTTTAAGGCTCTATTTTGCACATTTCTCACAAAACACGTCAAAATACCAAAATACATAAAATATGCAAATAATAGACATGTAATGCAACTTCGATACTCAAAACGGACCAAAACAATGGCCTTTAAACAATGCAAAATTCGAGCGTATTAGGAAGCTCATCGGTGACGTACGTGACCTTCAAATTGATCTCGCATTAAATATGAGAGAAGATACTTCTCTTCTCCAATGACACGTCGTTTCTAGATTTAACGAAAGTGCTTCCCTAGAAAAGTGCTTTGCTTCTCTTGATAATTAACTAAGTCTTTTTGATAACTCAATTCTTCAAATCTCGTGGTTTTTGTAGTGAGTGGTAAGTTAAAATTATTGATCCATAAAAACTAAATGCCGGTTTAATAGAACACTATGATTTTGAATACTATCTAGACGATGAAATGATGTTTTTGGTGTTAAGTCAAATAATGAAAGAAATTAATAAGCAAATTAACAAACTGCGATTATTTAACATGGTAGAAGAACATATGATTTCAGATCCGATTACAACGGGAGATATGAACTCATTCATTGCATAAGTTTACATAAGTTCACCTAATCTTATTAGGAAATCACTTAATTTGACTAGGCCCTCTTTCGTGTGCACTCAATATGTTGATTAGCTTCGATTATCAGAGTCTTCTCCCAATACATCTAACCAGACACCACACGGTTGAGTGGAACTCTTTGGACTCTCGGCGTGCCGCTAATCGGTCGAGTAGCTATTCAGCTACTCGGATGAGTGGCCTTTTCTGATTCCTTATTTGTGTTGCTACTCGGTCGAGTGACTTAGCGGTTACTTGGTCGAGTGTGGCTATGGCCCATGTGAACTCCTTTTGATCCGATCTTGCCGTCCCCGACCTTGGATTTTGTGTTTTTTTGTCCTCTTCTCCGTCTTCACCTTTTGGCCTTTCAAACTATATTCCAATTGGTTGACATGAATTTTCATTGAGGTTTAAGACCATCTTCACCCACCCTAAACCCTAAATCTACCCAGAGTTTCTTTTGGTCTCCATTCCGCGCGTTTATGATTATTTACTAAACTAATTTTGTACGACAAATCATAATGTAGAAGAAAAACCTAAATTCCATTCTACAGAACTAATATTACTTGGTTAATATCAAAATTACAAATTTTGAACTATACAACGTAATCAAATCGAATCCTTTACTAAACTAATTTTGTATGACAATTTTTTTTTTTTCTTAAAATACACATATATACACATCGCAATAATATTTCCCACCTAAACAGCATATAACTACAAACATTACTACTCACAAATTCACACATGGCCCTTCTACATCTACTTCAAATCAAGCATGCAAATAGATGCTACGTACATATATACATATGATTCAAATAAAAACTGAGCTGCTAACATTATCAAATCTAACCTCCTCGAGATAAGATGCTAAACCATCCCGTCCATCCGAGTAGAGTAGTCGATGCTCATATCGAACAAGAATCCAAAGTCGTCCTCACACTTGGTCTTGATCAATTTGAAATTATGACTGGAGGCCGATGGATGAGACACAACCTCCTTGTCACGCTCCTCGGGGTATATATGCAAGTATCCCGAGTGGACGGGATAAGTGTTCGGGTTCCGGTTTGGGTTTTCGCGTTGATAGATGGAGTTAATCATGTTTTGATGAGTATTATTGAGCAAGGTATGTTCACTTGTTGGTGATACAGCCAAATTAGGAGAAGTGCCACCAGATGTAGAATGATCACACAAATTTTGTGGGCTGCTACTCGATTTATAAACTATTCTGCATAAGACCTAGTCTTCCTGTGAATGATGGTCACAAAATATTAATTAGTTATCAAATTTGATACACATAATTTAACGTTATATTATGTGCTAAATTAAGTTAGCCGCATTTTTCTTAACCCTGAAACTGGACATATAAATTATTTTGAAGTACAATTCCATGCTAGCATATTAGTTAATACTACCTCTTTGTAAGGCATATTAGTTAATACTACCTCTTTCTCTTGCAAAAGAAACTATTTCCATTTTGGATCGTCCCTTAAAAAAAGTAACTTTCTAAACATTCTATTTTAGGACTTGGACCCTACAATTCACTAACACTACTTCTATTACTTTTTCTCTTCATCTCTTTTACTTTATCCATTTTTCTTTTCCTTTCTTTCTATTTCTTCTCTCTTATTTTACCAATTGTGTATTGAAACTTGTGTCATTTCAAAAGTTATTACTCCCTCCGTCCCACTTTAGGAGTCTCAGTTGAGTTTGGCACGAGTTGTAAGAAATATAAAGGAAAGTTGGTGAAAAAAGATAGTGGAATGTGAGTTCTACTTTTATATATTAGTTTTATAATAAAATGTGAGTGGAAAAAGGTAAGTTGAATGTGGAGCCTATTACCAATTATGGAATATTCCAACCGGGACTCCTAAAGTGGGACATCCAAAAGTAATAAACCGGGACTCCTAAAATGGGACGGAGGGAGTATTTTTTAAGGACGGATGTAGCAGTAGCTAGACTATTCTGATGTCCCATTCACGATCTAGTATAAAGACAGAAATAAAATATTTTATCATAATAAGTACAGTAGTTATTACTCCCTCCGTCCCGGAGTATTAGACTCACTTCTTTTGGGCACATGATTTAAGGAATTGATATTTAAATAGTTAAAGTGGAGAGAGTAAAGTATGAGAGAGGGAAAAAGTAGGGGAGAGAAGAGAGAAAAAAGTAGGTGGAGAATAAAATAAGATAGATGCTTTTTGCTAAAAAGGGAAATGAGTCTAGTTGGGACATCCCAAAAAGGAAAGTTGGTCTAATACCTTGGGACGGAGAAGTACAGTAGTTATTACTTCCTCCGTCCCGGAGTATTAAACTCACTTCTTTTGGGCACATGATTTAAGGAATTGATATTTAAATAGTTAAAGTGGAGAGAGTAAAGTATGAGAGAGGGAAAAAGTAGGGGAGAGAAGAGAGAAAAAAGTAGGTGGAGAATAAAATAAGATAGATGCTTTTTGCTAAAAAAGGAAATGAGTCTAATATGTTGGGACATCCCAAAAAGGAAAGTTGGTCTAATACCTTGGGACGGAGGGAGTACTAAAGATCAAACCTTAGCTTGCGAAAAGTTGTATACTCTAATTATAAAGTAATCAATAAAAAATAAATTCTAAAAGCAATTATAAACCCTCATATATATTTGTAAAACCAAACAAAAAAGAACTTGATCAGATTGAAAATAAAAAAATCAGAAAAATTACCAATAATTAATGCACGAGTACGATTTATGATTCTAGTTGGTATAAAAGTAAATAGTTTGTTAGCATAGTTAGTTTTCAAGATAAAATTAATAGAAATGAAAATTATAATACTAACCTTAGGAGGCATTAGTGGGTTCTCAAGGCGAAATTCATGCATGATCCATCCAGTTTTGACCCCATTGGGAGCCCTATGCTTGTAAAAAACCAGTGTTTTTCTCATCCCCACAATGGCCCGGGTAGTAGGGTCGAGCACAACACGATCCTTGCCGGTGGGCTTCCAATAGCCAGAGATGGTGGCCTGGTTTGTCCTGTAACCGGTTGCGTATTTACAATCGTGGAAGCTAAAGAAGTACCACTCCTCTGAATTCAGCTTCGCCACATCTGAAATTTGCCGAATTGATAATTGAGCACAATATATAATTGCAATAACAATTAAAATTACTGTTGCGTGCAATATATACTTGCAATAACAAATTAACCTAGAACATATGAACAATATTTAGCATCATGTATCATAATATTATTTCTGATTATGTGATCAAAGTTGGTCAAGATTCATCATAAAAGATTCTCAAGGACCAAAGTATTTAATTTCCCCACTTAATTAAATACTCCTAAATATGGAATTTAAGTTGATAAATTTAACACAAAACAAAAGTGTCATAATTGGTTATTAATCCATTGCTTTATGATATATATGTCAAACCAAGTTCGAATCCTTACGCTTGATGCCTTATCCTACGAGTCATAATTTATATGTACGCTTACATACACAACCTATAAACGACATTTGATATTGCATAATTAAAATATAATGCACTAGTTTTTTTCCTTTGATGGCGACAGTCGACAGGGAATATTTAATTTCTTCTAAGAAATGATGAAATTACCTTTCGATAATTAAGATTCATGAACAAAGCACATCCTTTCTTAACTTTATTTTCTTTAAAAAGAGAATCCTTTTAGGAAAATAGTTTTGGAAAAAAAGAAAGTGACTCTGAAAATGGTGGTAAATGAAAAAATATTGCAATTCTATTTGTGTAAAGAGAGAATTAAATCAATTAAAGTCTAATGGGTCACTTTTTTCTATAATTAATTGGTTTTAGGATAGAATTTTATGCATTTCGATTATAATAATTGTTGACTGTAGGTGAAATTTAATAGATCCAAACAATATATATAACTTTAAATTGGAGTTAATGCGGTAGAGCGTTAGTCCAACCTGATAAGAAAAAGGTTTAATCTCTAATGTTCATCTTAAAGGTTGGAAAAAAAGGGGCGAAACCATTAGATAAGTTTAATGGTCTCCTCCTATAATCAATTGACTTTAGGATGGATTTATTTGTTTAAAATAGAAAAATAAATATAAGTAAGAAAACATCAATTTCCTCCTAAAATTGACATACAAAAAGAAAAGAAAAGAAAAGAAAAGAAAAGAAAGATGTGGTGAGTTACTTACCAGGTAGGTGCCACGGGTCACAAGTATGTAGATCGATTTCGAGTAAAGTGCCTCTAACAAGTTTTTCATTAGCAATCCTCTTATGAAGATAATGGCAAACCAGCTCTTCATCACTCGGATTAAACCTAAATCCCGGAGGTAATGACTGCCCAATGTCTCTAAGACCCATTTTATTCTAGCTAGAGAGAGAGAGCAATTATGTACTATGCTTTTTGTTTGTGTGTTGTACAAATATTTATACATACAAATATAGGTTGATTCTTTGTCAAGGGAAAAGTAGGTTTTTGTGGGAGCGGTGAGACAGGGAAGTTGGCAAACTCATTCGTTTATGTGTGTGTATTTGGTGAATGAGAATTTAAACAAGTGATAAGTTTGAAATGATCATATTCAATTTATTATAGGTGTTGATGCTTGTTGATGGAGTATTAGTTAGTGTTACATGTATTTCGTGGGCACTTCAAACAAAACCCAAACTCACAAGAAAGTATTTAATGAATATGTGGACATCAGGTTAGAATGCTTAACCAACTAAACATAGGACATAATAATCTCAATATTGATTTTATGCGACCACTGAATAACATTAAATTCTATTATTATTATTATTATTATTATTATTATTATTATTATTATTATTATTATTATTATTATTATTATTATTATATATACAAGGGAATGCTAAAATATAGCTGCCCTCTTAGACAGTATTCCCTCGGTCCCAATCAAAATGTCCACGTTCTTAAATAATATTCCATAATAATAGAGTCATTTTACCATTTTGGTATGTTCCATAGTAATAGAGTTATTTCCTTTTTTAGTAAAAGTCAACACATTTTTCCACACTTATACTCTCTCTTACTTTTTTCTCTCTCCACCTCTCTACCTTTTTCATTTTCCACTTGATTCTCCCTTTACTTAATTCACCTAACACAATTTTTCTTAATCTCTGTATAAAAAAGAAATGCCTCCATCACTATGGAACGAAGCGAAGCGAGTATAATTTTATGTGGAGTAGTTGAGTATGATAAAATAGAGTGAAAAAGTAATTGAATATTTCAATGAGTAGAGAGTAGAGAATAAGTTGTTTCCATATATGATAAAATAGATATTTTGAGTGAGACAAATAAAAACGAAAAGATAGATATCTTGAGTGAAACGGAGGGAGTAACAACTAGAGTATTAGATATGGACTGTTGGATCTAGCTACTGGGTGGCTGAGATTGAAATCAGCAAAAATCAATGTACTCATTCATACGATTGTCGATCACTCCTAAATAATCATGTAGTACATGGAATTAGTATGTGGACAAGGGATTAGAATACTAATCCATACTGAAACATATATATATATATATATATATATATATAGGGATGTATTCAGGTCAGAACGCTAAGTATAAGTAAAACTCAAAACACTTGCAGTCCATTGGATCATATGATC